>NC_135365.1:22477500-22585000 GCF_051622035.1 Arctopsyche grandis | reverse complement strand
ATTAGTCCAGTTTTGAAGGAAAAAATAGGAGAATACGAAACCTCGATTTTGTCAATTTAAAATACGTTTTGTCAATTTAAATTCACTCAATATATATACATTGATATATATTGTCGCATTCACTCAATATATACATACACTTAATATATATATCGAAGAAAGGAACGGTAACAAAATTAAGTTTTCGGGTGTACAGCCCTCTTAAGCTTCTGCTTAGCGTCGAGAGGCGCCGGGGTTCGATCCCTGGGCCCGGGCCTCGAATGAAAATGTATTTTTCAGAGTATGTTGTTGGTCAGACCTGGATTTGTGACTCCAGGTTGATCATTTCCTATCAGAGTTTGCCAATTTTCTCTGATTTCATTGTTGAAACTGTTCCCGGAAAAAAAAATTGACTGAAAATCCTTCCTACCTACTATGTCACCACTATTTGAAGTATGATTGATGTACAAAAAGAATTATGTACAATTCATAGATTTCTCGTTAATTTGCGAGTTTTTCAGTGTCTCGTAATTCAACGACTTGTAATAAAAATGCTGCATTTGTAATTGTAATTGTAATTTGTAATTGGCCAGGAAGGCGCATTGGGATTTAACTGTAAGGCCTTCCTGGTATATACATATGTAAAAATAAATAAATAAATAAAATCAATTTAACCAGCAGAATAGACTAGTGGTTAACATTTAATGCTTTGAACAAATTGGTCACGAGTTCAAATCCCACTGGTTTCTGCTGGCCAGACCTTGGATTTGTGACTGCAGGTCGATCGTTACCTATCAGAGTTTGCCAATTTATCTGATTTTCATTTAAACGGTTCTAACAATTTGGCAATCTTACCCATTTTCTCGCAAACCTCGAGTTTTCAATTGTATAAAATGCTGCAAATTTTGAAATGTGACTAAATATATCTGTGAATGTTAATTGATATGTATTCATTTTGTATGATACTAATAATACTTGTATCAAATGAACAATGTATCTTGCCAGGAAGGCGCAACCTGTTAGGCCTTCCTGGTATAAATTTAAAAAAAAATGAGCTTTTACTTCTATTATATGACAACATACTAAAACGGACTTTTAACTAAATTGTTTATTCAATCAACCGAGTTTTTAAGAATTTCAAATTATCAATGCCAAACTTCCTTCAAAAATTCAGCAATATTTTTTTTTAATTAATTAAAAAAAAGAACTTCCACCTTTAAATTATATTTTATTCATAATATAACTCCGTAAAGAATACATACATACATATAAGAGATCAATTTCTGATTCGATCAAATAATTTGTTCATTTTTTGCAGCAGTTTCAAACTTTTTTTAATTATTAATGTCAAGTTCGGCAAGATTCCCTCAAAAATTCAACGATGTTATTTAACTTTCTTGTTGACATAATTTTAATAAAAAATTGACAAACTTTCAACTTAGTCTTCGTTAATTATTTTGTCTAGGTTAACCACAATGAAAGACTGCTGTAAAGCTTCTCTGTCTCGATATTCTCGATCAGAAAATAATCATCATATACTCGACTTATAATATTATTATTTACACATATTTTCATTTGAAAAGAGCTTATAGTTTTAGCACACACGGTACACGGCATCCACAACCAACCTTGAACAAAGATAAAAGGCAGTTGCATCATACATAAATAATTTTTGCCATCCGCCTAACGAACATATTTCAAACGTGACAATATGGCACATTTCAACGGCGAAATTCACTTACTGTCGGATCAATCAAATCCGTACGATTTCCCGTGGAAATTTTTTCCCCGCCACAATGCGGATAAATAAATCCACCCAGTTTTTCCGATGGACATTGATTTGTTTTTTGTGCTCGGGCTCAGGCCAGACCATGCCAGGCCATTCAGCAGGGTAAACACGCGCCGACAAAAGTAACGGGAGACAAAAAGAGGAGACTTCAGTCATTCTATATTGGTTTGTTTCAGAGGCACGTTTGTTCGAAGGGTGGTATTATTTACCCGGGACTCTAACCCACCCTCTGATACGCCAAGCCTCCCTATACTATCCCCTTTTCCCGTCGACTTGCCGCCGTTACGTAAGCCCCGGAACTTTTTCCCGCGCTTAAAAGCACTTTGTGTCTAAACGGACCGTGATTGATACGTTTCAATTGCCTCTAGAATTTAAATCAGTTTTTTCAATCGCAATCGTAACGCACAGATGAAGTGCGAAAAGATGTTTGATTCTGTAATAATACTAAGGTGGGTTGCGCGTAGGAATTTGGCAGACAAATCTCTCGTAAGGGTCTATTGCTATGATTAATGTCGTGGCTAGAGATCTGTCTAATTTACTAAACATTTAAATACACCAAAACATTAGTTTTATGGAACATCTTGTTTATTTCATTTTAACAGTCTATGATAAAAAGTCTGCCCTTTAACTTCAACTCCAAAAAAATGCTCAGAACCAACAATAAGCACGATATAATAAGCATGTACTCCATTTCATTTAGTTTGGCAGTAAACAAACTCTGGCTCTCGATATTTGATCAATGAGCTTATTTATGAATCTCTAAATTGGCATTTTAGTTAACCAACAGAACTTGCGTATTTTTCTTCCTCTTGCCAAACATTCACATAGAAATTTATTGGTCTTCAGTAAAGTTCGTGGATATGACATATGTCGTAGATATTACAGAGACAAATATCTCGACAGATAGATTCTGAGAATCCTTTTTTCATTAATTATTTTGTGGAATTTAATTTTGGAATCATGTTGACAAGCAAATGAACGTTTTCGCAATATTTATATTTCTATATTCTATATAGAATAATTCTATATATAAATACTCGTTGTTAAAAAAGAAGCATATGATTATAATTCTCTGTAAATCATATTTTAAATGATTAAAAGACAATGACGGTGACAACCAGGCTCACCCAAATTGTACTGAGTTTTGAAAAGTCTTATCTGTTAGCAAACAAGTTGCTAATCTTTGAGAAACTGCCTTGACAGATATCTATATTGCTAAAAACTTGAATGATCTCGAAATCTGCCTTTATTGTACGTATAATGAAGGCATCGTATTATTAATATGGCATATTATCGTTAAAATTGTTAACATCGAGTGACAAGAATTAATTAAATCGAAATTTCCTAAGCAATATCTCTTACAAATATGGCAATGCTTTACATTACATAGGAAATGTCAATGCTGTGAGAATTCCGTTTATTGGAATCGATTTGAACTGAAATTTGCTATAATTTCATTTAAAATTGGATACAAAATACTCGTGGCATCATATTAAACTTTTGTATCAGAATAACCAAAATATATGATATTATAATATTGTCAATATGTTTCCATTCATTAATTTTATAAATATTTAATAGGAAAGAATATGTTTCCATGTCATTTATTAATTTATGGATTATAAAATCAACACAGAAGTAGTTATTTCAACTACTGTTCTGTTTACGATTCAGTATTTTCTACAATAGTAAAATATTGTAAAAAATACAGAATCGGATTCATTATATAAAAATCTCATGGAACTTTTTTTCAGCTGTATCATTGAAAGTGCCTCTAAGAAATCATCTCGTTTATTTAATCATTACAAAAAACACACATGTTTACATACAAGCTGACATCGAATTCCACATTCTACAAGAACATTTTAAACGTGGCCCACCTTGTCTTTTATAGCAATCCATCACAACAAAACTCGGTCAATTTTGCAGACGTTTTATCCCACAACATCCCTTAAATTTGTCTTACACACCCACGGGAGAAAGTGTTGCTAAAATTCCACGGTGAAATTCATACACACGTGTGTTCGTGCGACATTTGTCTCCCCGATAGCGATTCCATTGGCTTTTCCAGACGCAAAAGGAAAATTTTAATATTGAGCTTGCCACTGGAGACTTCCGAAGAAGCCTCCCCTCTAATACACACCCACACAGCTAGTTTTCCAACTCCACATCCAGACACCTTTCCCGGCGTATGTTACGCGCGAATAAATAATATTTATTCGAAAGGGGCTGGTTACACACGTTTGGGAATTGAACCGGGTGTCGTGTACCTACCTGCTACACTCGCTATACAATACTGTATCCCTTATTTAGTATTATGGGACTCTGTGTGCCCCACTTTGTGTACAATATTAATATATTCAGGGACGTGTGGCGTGTCGGATAAGCATCAATTGCTTCAAATTTATTCGCTCGGTTTTCTTCCAGAGGTGTATAACAAGTGGTTCGAACCGCATAACTGATCGGTCCAAGACGCAATTCTTCGTTCGTTTGGATTTTTAGGATTTCCTTTAATAAATTTTCACCGCTTCGGTTGGAAAATCTCCAGTCAAGTCTGATTTTAAAACGGTTTATTTTGCTACAATATTTATTTAAAAGTGGGTGCATCGGTTTTAAACTATGCATGTACTTTTGAGTAGAATTTTCCCATAATAAAAATCGGCTGTACATAAATTTATTCTATTCAATATACATTTAATTAGATTCAATTTTAATTTGAAGCAATGCAAATATACAAAGTAAGATAGTTTACTTATTATTTGCTTCTTCAAGTTTTGACGAATAGGTTAAGGGTTTACCTTATCAATAAGTTTTTAAGATAAGACTTTCTAGTAATTTATCTATTAAAGAAAAAAGGATAAGGAATCGAGTTGATAGAATGTCTAAATAGTAAAGTTTGAACGAAATTATCTGGAAAAGCGATTTGAGTCAAACTTTTATGATTAAAAAATATGTTAATAGCTTATTTTTCACTATTCTGGCTAAGCAATCTAATTTATATGTATCTGTATGTTTATTTTAAGAATGTATAATAATCATGTATTGATTTATAATTTTTGTATTTTTGTTTCTTCATCTGAATAGTGAACTTGTCACTTTGGAGCAATCTGTAAGACAAGTGTACATGATGAATTTAAAATAAAAAAATAAAATTAGGTGATAATGAGTGTGTTGTGTACAAATAGCCCAATTTTATAAGATTTAATTCATATCAATTCTAAGGTGACTAATCAGAATTTAATTATCATCTTAGTCTTGTTTAATACCTACACTAATTTGATGAACATTCCGTCTATTTAACACATTTCATACATATGTACATATATAATATTCATTTTGAATATATATGTAAGCCTTAAATTCAAGCTCAATATAAGCTCTTAGAAAGTATACGTATGTATAAGCTTTAAATTAATATAATATTGTTGAACATAAACCTAACCTAAAACTCAGATTAAATCGAATTTTCATTTCTCGGACTTTTAATCTCCATATAGTCATCAAATTTGTATAGTTACATTGATTTGTATTCAAGGTGTGCTCAAACCCACAATGATGGTCAACATGATTTTTATTTTTACTGTCAGCTGACCCTCATCAGTGTACGACTGACAGGACGACGTGCCAAAAATAAGAAGTCGCGTGCCAATTTCAAAAGATGCCTTTTATGTCGTTCTGGAGTTGACGCCGTTATGAAAGCCCTTAGATGTGTCCGACGAACCGTGACGATTTTCAGACGAGTCCACTCAAAAGACGAACCTTTTCATTGTATTGTCCAACCGATGTCATAAAGCTGCATCCACACTTATACCTAACGCGAACTGACCATTTCATACAGCATCCAGTGTATTAATTTCACCGCAATTTATCGTCAAAATAAAAAAAAAATGAACAAGGAGGTTAAAGAATCTTGTGATTACATACATAAGTATATGTATACAGATTGTTTCTTTGACAAAATTTCAAAGGGAAAAATAGCGTTTTATAAAATAATAATACATTATAGAAAGCACACAAAGTGAAATCATGCGGAAAATGGGCGGATTATGATCAATTTTAAGGATAAAAGTCTTCGATGATGAAAAACCTATGATGGAAAATCACTGACTCGTGTTACTGAAAATTTGTAATATTTTATATCCACTCATACATTTTTTATTATTAATTTCAGAACACAGCGGTGCACAAATCAAAGGAGGGTATATGCTACGATATAAAAGTGAGTATAATATTTATTATTCATTTTTTAACATTTTATACGTAGCGTGTGTGAGGGTGTACTCCGCCCCTGCAAAACCTTTTCTTTTAATATAATTTTTTACACAGTACGCTTATTCGACGATCCAATGTCTAATATTGAATATAAATCGTCCTTTTTCGTTCTGTACGTAAATTTCCTTTCTTTTTCGACAGAGAGACTGCTCTGGGGGGCCTGGTCAGAAGAATGGGTAGTGCTTTACGACGATTCGACAATGTCGTGGTTTAAGGTGAGAACATTTCCGTTAACCCTTTATCACTTAAAACCTGCCCTCAATCCACTCACATATTATACAAGAACACAAAGATATATATATCCAAACGATAAAACTTTTTCTTCATCAAGAGTAATCCTAATTTCCTTCGAAGCGTTAATTCTAACCATCGTCACTCGTATCGATAAATTCAAATTCAATTCACAATTTTATTTCATTATATTATAAATTGTTTTTTTGAACTATTTATTACTTTTATTTTATTACTCGAGCTGATCTTGACTTTTTAATGATTCAAAGCTCATATTTAAAATAAATATAATATGTATATTGTAGTTTATATGTACATATGATATTAAAAAAAATCACATTACTTTCAAGCAACCGAAAATACCGCCTGCATTGCTAAATTTGATATTTATTTATGTATATATATCATTGAAGGGTTCATAATTCACGACTACTTCAAAATCAAACTTTGCTGTTTTTTGTCAATATATGTATGTATACATATTTATTTATTTACATGTATATATATTTATGTATTATTTTATTTTACACATATACATGTATACTAATACGTCTTCCTGGCCAGAAACATTGTACATTAGAAACAAGTATCGTATAATATCGCTATTCTGTCTGTGTGTCTGTCTGTCTGAGATAACGCTCGCCATACTTTAATAGTACTTTCGATTCGACATATAATATGTACATATACATACATTGTAGTTTAATATAATATGTATATTGTAATTTAATATAAATTATATAGTAAATAAATAAATTGTAGTTTATTATATGTATATTGTAGTGAATATAAATAAATATATGTATATTGTAGTTTATATGTATATACATATGTATTATATGTAAAAAATTCACATAAGTTTCAAGCAACGGAAAATACCCCCTGCATTGCTAAATTTGATATTTTTTATATGTACATATATCATTGAAGGGTTCATAATTTTCGACTACTACTGCTACTTCAAAATCCAACTCTGCTGTTTTTTGTCAATATATGTATACATATTTATTTATTTACATTTATATGTATTTATGTATTATTTTATTTTACACATATACATATACATATACTAAAACGCCTTCCTGGCCAGAAATATTGTACATTAGAAACAAGTATCGTATATATAATATCGCTATTGTGGCTGTGTGTCTGTCTGTCTGATATAACGCTCACCGTATTTTAATAGTCGTTGCGATTCGACATACATACATATGTACCTCAGAGCTAAAAAACTACCAAAACCTACAATATACGAATACAATAATAAAAGAAAAAAAATCCTATAAATACTCTTTGCTACCAAAGTTTCCGCTTCGCAGAGAATTGACGGCCATCTATTGAAAATTTATTTAATTAATTAATTAATTTTTCTAAGGTGGTTCCTGGTTGGAACGATCAGGTAGCGTCACTCTACTTAGATTCAAGAAATTGATTTACAGAATGGCTCGCAGCGGGCCGCCCTTCTACAGGAGAATAAGATAGCTATATATCATCGAAATAAATTTTAGAATGCTACAAATGCTATTTTAGCAGTAAAGAATAGTATCCCGGTACATATTAACGGAATTTACAACCATCGGAGTATAGCTAATATATTTAGCAAGTAATTCAACGAGTCTGGTTCGGATTTGATGGATATAGCTGTTGTGGTTCGGTCTAACTCAGAGGACTCGTCTTGCGTCATAACTGGTGATGAGGTTGAAACTGCGTTGAGTTCAATGTCTGGAGGGAAAGCTACTAGTTGGGACAACATCAGCACGGATTACGTTCTGCATAGTGGCAAGAATTTCTTCGTCACATTAGCAAGGCTCTTTAATTCAATGATTATGCATGAACATTTACCTGAAGAGTTTTCAAGGACGACTATTGTTCCTGTCCTCAAATGATCAAAGCTTGATGCTTCAGCCATTGACAGCTATCGTCCCATTGATCTAGCCACCATTTTATGTAGGATTCTAGAGAAGATATTGAGTGGCAGATTAAGTGGCTACATTTTATCAGCTGATGAACAGTTTGGATTCAAGAGGTACTCGTCGACGGATATGAATCTACACTCTAAAACAAGTAGTGGATTTTTATATATCGCGAAAAACTTCCGTATACGCCTGTTTTGTATTTCCGTATACGCTGGGGGGAATGCCTTCTCTGATCCAGCTTCTTTGGAGTGCGGGGTTAGACAGGGTGGTTCAATGTCTCCTGGCTTATTCAAGTTTTACATGGATGAACTTTCCAATCGCCTTCGACAGACTGGAGTTGGTTGCCACATAAGAGTAAAATGCCGTAACCACATCAGCTATGCGGATGACATGGTGATCTTGGCGCCTTTTCCGTCAGCTCAGAATCGCCTCCTGGAAGTTTGCTCGCGTTATGCTGCAGAACATAATATGCGGTATAATACGGATAAATCCATGGTATTGATTTTCCGATACGGTCGAGGACCTCATTTCGTCCGCAACATTATTTTGGATGGACGTAATCTTGAAACCGTTAGGGAAGTCAAGTACCTGGGACACCTGCTGACGGAGCATCTCTCTGGTGGCCGTGACATCGTAAGATAAATAAGAGCTATTTTCTATGGTTTTACCAGTGTAGAGGTTAAGTCTCAAATATGTATGTCCTTTTGTACTAGCCTCTATACTGGGGAATTATAGACCAGATAGAAGCGGGAGACGATGAGGAAGATAAAGGTACAATATAATAACTGCTACTGTGCTGTCTTCAAGCTACCTAGGGGTTACAGCGCGTCGCAAATGTTTGTGGCAGGGCATGTGCCTCACTTTGAGGCCATTCTCAAAATGAAAGTAGCCTCTCTACGTCTTCGTATATTTTTATCGTCTAATTGTCTTCTTGCTGCTGCGTCTTCTCATTTGCACTCTTCACTATATTTTCGATGGATGGAACTACTCCACCGACCGCCTAAAATAGACATTAAATTGATTAATTTATTAATTATTCTTATTATTTATTATTATTAATTATTATTATTATTTGTTATTATTATTATTATTATTTATTATTATTATTATTTATTATTTATTATTTATTATTATTATTATTATTTATAATTATTATTATTATTTTCGGTGTTTTATATTATTTATATGTAGCTAGGTAGATAGTTTTTACCATTTTTTTTTCATAGTAAACAATTAAATATAAATATTAAATTAAATATATCTAAAAGGTATTTGAAAAAATGTGTTTTTTTTTAATTAATAACTTAATATGCCAACACCCATACGATGATATGTTATCAGGTACAACACTAGTTATTAGTATTATACATATCAATTCACATCCACAGAGACATCAATGGTTAAATTTGTAAATTTGTAGCATTTTATACAATTCAGCTAAATTCTAGATTGCTGAAAACTCGAGATTTGCGAGAAAGTCGGTAAGGTTGCCAATTTGTCGGAACCGTTTTGATGAAAATCAGAAAAGTTGGGCAACCTCTGATATGAAACGATGGCCTGGAGTCACAAATCCAAAGTCCTGCCAGCAGCGCAGCCAGGAATTGAACCCGTTGACCGCACGATTTAAAGCATTACACGCTAATATATGTATGTACATATACATACATACATACATGTGTATATAGCACACGTTCACCACAATTAAGATACTTGTCAAACATTAACTTTTCACCAAAGCAATTACAAGTTTTCTTTGGATTCTACAATTTCATGTGAAATTAAAGCAATGTCAATTCTAAATTTGTGTCGAAAAATTATTTTTCCACGAAGACAATCACTTTGATTGCTATTTAGAACTATTAGGAGTTCGTGCAAAAAATTAAGTATTTCTTCAAAGGATTCAATTTTGAGAATATTTTTGCAATGTTTCTCAAAGCCCTGTCTAACCAATCGTAGCCAACGCTGGTTCCAATTAATATAAAGCGACCGCTACACGATCGTCACAATCGGGCACGCAATTAAAAGCCGCAAACAAATCCAATCTGAAGTGGTTAATTGCGAAAGTTTTTTGCCTAAAAGCCCAAGTGCGAAATCGTGTGACGTCAAACCTCCCCTGTATATCAGTGTGTATTTTTTTTCACGCTCTCCTTTTCCGTTCCTTTTTTTTCTATTTTGAAAAAGAGTAAACAGGACGATAATGCTTTTTAGGACGACTATTCGTCGTCCCATGCGCTATTTTCGCAGACTATTATAATGGAAAAAATCACCGATGCTGAAAAAAAAGTCGACCGAATTCATAAAACTTACTTTCGAACGCGCTCCAGCACCTCCGAATATAAAATATTATTTTTGGAATGAAAATTCCCACGTCATAGACACGAAAGTATTACAAGTTTTATATCGAAAATCACATAAATATATTATAAATACAAATTTTATTTTTGTGCTACATACATATATGTATATTTGACATCATTACTGTGATGAGTATCCTTTCTATATTAAATTTTAATTAGCAATATACGCTCAATTTAACACGCTGTTGACAGTAGAGAGATTGCTCCATTAGCATATAAAGGACTTCGATGATTAAAACCGATTCGGAGCGACGTTAAAAGCAGGCGTTGTCAACCTTATTTCAATACATCTTCGGCTCCTAACCCTAAGGATTGCACAAAATTCACAGAAAATTTAAATCATCCACTTTAACCATGAAACAAAATGTAAAATACCTAAAGGATTACTGCCGTCTGTAAAGGAATATAGTAACATTAAAGTGTAGTATAATATATATTTTCTAAATTTAACAGAAATATTTTAGAATTTATCTTAATTCGATATATGTATGTATGTTATAGCCAAATTGCCTGGCCTGGCTTGGGTGAATGAAATTTATAAAAAACATCTTACCCACTACTAGTAGATTCCCACTACATAGTTACCCACTACTAGTAGATTCCCACTAGTAGCTATTGGCTAGATCTTGGTTTGTGACTCCAAGTCGATCGCTTCCTTTCAGAGTTTACAAATTTTTCTGATTTTCATTGAAACGGTTTTTGTAAATAAGCATTTCCTTCCGAATCTCTCTTGCAAATCTCAAGTTATTCAGAGTCTTGAGGTTTGCCAATTTATATAATAAAATGCTGCAAACATTTCTTCATATATGTACATATGTCACTGTGGATGATGTTAATATGAATTCGCATTTCATAAAAACTATTGTATTAATTGTATTATTGTACTAGCTGAACCCGGTATGCGTTTCAATGCCACAATGACGCATGTAATTCCCGTTCTCATTCCCGTTCTCGTTCCCGTTCCCGTTCCCATTTGTCGGAAAAACGCAGGCAGCGAACATATTTAAAATGATTCATTTCTTTGTTTATTTTACCCTAACAACGCACGTTGCGAAGTTTCAAATTAATACTTAATAATCAAATTAAATTATAGTAAAGTATAGGAACGCATACGTGACAGACAGACAAACATTGATTTATATACATATGTAGGATTGTTATGAGTGGTACGTAATGTATTTGTACTTTGGCATGCGTACTTGAAACCGTTACAATCTTAATTACGAATATTATTATTAAGAGGTTTTATCCCGTTTTTTTTCACATTAATCTTCCCGGACATGCATACAACAAATCCTGAAAGTTCCATCGTAATCGTACATAGATTGTACATGTATTAGTACACTGATCACTTTAGGACGATCTGTAAAAAGATTCGTATCGGAACATAAATACAAACAAACATTTATTTTCATATAAAAAACGAAATAATTATAAGCTAAATGATAAAAATTCGGAAGAATATTCAAAATTGTCACCATCCATTTTTTGTTTCTTCGTTATTTCTCTTCCAAAAGGCAATTATAAAAGCAGTAAACAAGTTCGATTATATGTACATAAGTACATATATACATATACATACTTATAAAATCAGAAAAGAGTCAGAATCAAATTTAACTATAGGTAGAAACCCTTACAGCCATGTTTTTGTTTATCATTCCAATTTTGAAATACAACAAAAAAATATACAAAAATAATGACGGTACAACTTTCTCCGATAGCAAAGTATATATTAAAACCAACATACATAATATGCTTTTTATCGAAAAAAAAGCCTCAAATCTTAATGTATGTATGTAATAAAGTAATCAAGCAAAAAAAAGAAAATAATAATAGCACATTTCAAATGGGCATAAATATAAAGAAGACAAAATTTATGATAGTAGATAGAATGCAAACTGACACCGGTGATCTAACGTTGGATGGAGAGGTGTTAGAAAGAGTCAAAAGATTCAAATACCTGGATACTTGGCTAAATGAAGAGATGGACCCAGATGAAGATCTAAGAATCCGCATCAAGATGGCTAGAACAATATTTATCAAAATGAAGGCGGCGCTTACAAACAAGCATCTCAATCTTCGTACGCGTTTGAGATTCGCGAAGAGTTACGTATGGACAGTGTTACTACATTCATGGATGTAAAACGTGGACTCTGAAGACCAGGATGATCAGCCGCATCGAAGCTTTTGAGATGTGGGTCTATATGCGTATTTTGAAGATCCCGTGAACGAAAAAAATATCAAATGAAGCTGTCCTCCGCATGATATGGAGAGGTAGAGAACTTGTTTCTGTCATCAAGCGGAGAAAGGATGGAGTACCTCGGACACATGAAACGGGGTCTAAAATACGAATTTCTCCGTTTGATAACCATGGGAAAAATAGAGGGTAGAAAATGGATTGGCAGGAAGAATTTTTCTTGGCTTCGAAACATGCGCATCTGGACTGATATGAGCGCCAAGGATGTGTTCCGAGCTGCTGAAGACCGTTGCGGATATTTTATTTTATTTTATTTTATTTTATTAATTGAAAAATCAACAGACAGGATGTACATAGATATGAATAAAAAAACAAATAGTAAATAAATAATATATGTAACATTCGAGTCCAATAATAGATTTTTACTAAAATGAAAAAGATAAATATGAGGAAAACAAATTAAAAAGTAAAGAATAAAGGCATGACAAAATATGTAGAACATTGCATAATTAAACTATAGTATTAAAATATTTGGAAAAGTTTATAAAATAGAATATAAGAAGAAATTGAAATTTACAAATATAAAACAAATGAAAAAGGTAAATACAAAATAAACAAATGAAAAGGAAAAGAATGAAAGCTATAATATGATTAAATAGCACATTACATAACTAAACTAAAGTATAAAAATATTGGAAATATTGGAAAAATAGAATAGGAGAAGAAATGAATCAATCGGTCAAGATTCTCTTGATGTTAGACCTGAATTGATGTAGGGAAATACCAAATAGATCAACCTCATTCAGCTCTCCGTTAAACATACGATAAACGCGCTGCAGATAAAAATATTTTTGGGATAAAAATATCTTCAAATAATCGACGAGGTGGTCGCCAACGTCCGGATGCGGGCAGGGCATTGAGAAAAAGAAGATTTCAAATGCTAAAAAAATTGAGAAAATGTTTTCATATAGATATTATTTTCCATTTAATATTAAGGAAATTTTATTTTCAGCGACTGGGAAAAAATAAATAGCCGCAAAGTCGTTGCTTTGATTTGTCAGCCGCCATCGGTATTGGAATCCACTCTACCGAGTTTTCCGCTCTCGTAGATTTACGCCTCGGTGCCTGAATATCAATTAACTGTTAAACGAGATTTGGTCCCTGCCGAAAACAAAGGCGGAAATCTCGCAGCAGAACTATCTGAAATAATCCAATTGAACGTTTCGCAATGGAAAGCTTCTATATTCATTCAGTTTCTTCGTAACGGCATTAATCGTACGCGAGAGGATCGTTCAATTCGAACCGTTCCGAACTCCGCTTCAAATTCATCCGTGACGTGGAATATTCATGAAGACACTTTCAGATTCGGACCAAGATGGAAAAATGCAATTCGACCGAAAGATAACATTATTGAAATGCGAGTTAAACATTTGACAATTCAGGCGGATATTTTCTTAAGTGATATCCCACTTTTAACTAAAACTTTTTGAGTTAAATTAAATCATTTACTCCGGATATTATTTCACATAGACTTTCAGACACAGCTGTGATCTCAATTGTTATGCATATATCAAAAAGCATCCGCAATCAATTTGGTCCAAGCATTTTTCCATACAATTACTTATCTACGTATATATGTATGTATATAACAAGCTCGCTCGCTGAATATATCGTAAAAATTTTCGAAGATGTATGCAAAAAAATCTAATTGAAATGAGTATGAGAATAAACACATATTGCGAATAAAAGTATCGTCTCAAATTGTAGCCGTTTTCAGATCTATGTACCTAGACATTTACGATTTTAATATTTCACCAAAAAACTATTACAATATCATCGTTATATATTTATAAGTATCCATAATGTGATGTTCTGTTAGTAAAATTTTATTAAATAGTCTGTCACACTTGATCGTAACGAAATAAATACGAACTTGTAACGAAATAAATACATTTTTACTGGGTGCGTTTATGACTTCCAAATTGGAGGATAATTGTGGTCTAATCAAAAGCATTATTGATAAACTTTTGATTGGATACTATTCAAAATGGTATGTTTTAATTAAATTTTTACCGAAAATATAATTACTTTTATAGAAAATTTGATTAGAATATTCACCTTCAAGTTTCATATACATATTTTGTACCAATTAAAAAAATCTAAGGTTTTTCAAGTAGACCTCCGCTCGACTTTATCATGATTTGAATCAATTATTAAATTTGAACTATTTACCTATAGAAACCGCAAAAATTTTCTGCCGAAAATTGACACAAAGTTTTCACTTTTTACGTTAAATTTGTATCAACTTTTATCTTTGTCAATTGCTAAACCGATAAACAAACTTAACGTTTCAATGATAATATAAAAAAAGGTCAAAGATATATGTCTGATATATTTTTTCCTACTGAATATGAATATGGTTTTTTTTCTATGCAAAATACAATGCAAACTCAATTATGTATGTGCGGAAGTAAGCTACCGGCTCCTGCCTTTGTATTAAAATCTCACAATATCTGAACCCTTACCTTATATCGTCTGGAATAAAATTTATTATTATTATTATTATTATATAAATACATTGAAAATAATTTTTCAGCTTATTTCGTGCTACAGTTTTTGAGTTACAATGGTTTTAAAACAATGTGAGCACGTATCTAGGCAGATCTGCAAACAGACATACTGTCTGTTTTGAAAACAATAAATAAATTTAAAAATTAGTTCATTAAAAAGGGGCTCTTAAAACTATAAGAATATACTATTGGGATACATTAACTTAATGTCATTAAGACGACGTTTAGTTTATAACGACCCACCCCCACTACTTGTAAAAGATGCGCAAAATCAACAATAAAAACACAATCAAAGCATGCGCATCTTTTTCGTGGAGTGGGGGTGGGCCTTTATAAATAGAACGACCCCTAATTATCTAAATAATTTTAAAGCAAGGGGCGTTTGATTTAAAATCAACCTTCTCATCAGAAACATGTCTACTACTTTTAAGAAACTAAGCTGGATGATTTATATTATCAAATATATCAAAATATTTCACAATGTGAATAAAATATATACTTAATAGTTAAATACAATTTTCGACAAACAAATGTAGTATCTCTGTTTTTCTTTTCGACTCATTATACATATGTACATATTATATATAATATAGGTCGGAATTATCAGAGAGCGCACAAACTCGATTGTCGTCGTCGACTCTACGTCAGAAGCTTTTGATTCGATCTGCCAATAAGCGCTTGATTACCCTGATTTTATCTTCGCTTATTATTCTCTTTCTTCTGCCTCTATTATTCTCGAGACGAGAAATCGAATTATATATTTACGAATGAAAAGGGAGTCGAAAGCTCGCAAAGAACATCCGAAAGCAACTCGTCAACTCGTGTAGAATCAATGTTTAAACACTTACATAAATACGATATTATATCGAAAAGATTACCAAACATGTCAACGTACATAAATACATATGTATATGCAAAGATTTTGAACAAGTTCGTTTTAAATTACTTAGTAGAAAGTACATAGGTACGAAAAAAAGTTACACTCACCGTTTAAATGTTAAATATAATTATGGATATGGCTATTGGTACATACAGTATCGACGAATTATTGACTATTTGTACATACAGTATCGACGAATTATTGGCTATTTGTTGATACAGTACATACATTAGAAGATTATAAGAATTAGGATGTAATATTAATAAATTATAAGATTAGAAATTTAAAGTCGATTAAGAAACTTTTCCTTCGGCCGTTGCACATAACCTAAAAGTGTAACATTTGACAGTGGAAGTGACGTTTGGTATAAACCTTTTTAAAGTCAACAAAACCATATTCAAGACTAAGATTCGATTCAATCTCACTCATTTGAAGCTTCTTTGCGCTGCTGCCATAATATTATAGTGAAATTTTTCACGAATTCTTCATCTCAATTCGAATCAATTCGTGATTCGACTTCAATATCTTGATTTTTGTATCTTAGATGAAAGCATTCCTCTGGAAATGCGTCGATTTTTCGTTCCTCCCGCACAAATAAAATATAAATAATTTCACTGTAATATTATGGCAGTAGTGCAAAGAAGCATCAAATAAGTGAGATTGAATCTAATCTTAGTCTTGAATACGGTTTTTGAACGGTTTTGTTGACTTTTAAAAAGTTTATACCAAACGTCAATTTCGCTGTCAAATGTTGCGCTTTTAGGTTATGTGCAAAGGACGAAGGAAAAGTTTCTTAATCGACTTTAAATTTATAATCCTTAGATCCTTATTCTTATAATTTTAAATGCTTATACTTATAATGTTCTTATGTACTATGTACTGTATCTACAAATAGCCAATAATTCGTCGATACTGTATGTACGAATAGTCAATAATTCGTCGATACTGTATGTACAAATAGTCACATCCTATAATTATTCTGATTATATTTTAGATACACATTACTCTCCCGAGTTATACATTTTGCATTTTATATATAAAGTGGTTGTTTTTTTAATATATCTTCAATTTTACGGGGTGTTCGAATGTAAGGTAACGTTCGCGCGCTTTTAATTCGACCGCATTTTGGACAATTTTCCCTCGCTCGCATTTTATTTTATTTATTTATTAAAAGGCTCGAATAAATGTAAGAAACCCCCCGCTAGCTTCCCGGCATTGTATCGTTTCCTTTATCCCGATAAAAATGTGTTTTCAGGCCGTTTGTCGACGGTCGGGTACAATAGTTTTATTATGGCGATGGTCGCTTTATCGGCGCGGACACCATTTCGGTGTCAATAAACCGTCCGACGCAATAATGACCTCATGGGGGGTCTCTCCGAATGTCGTGGGGGGGATTCTGAAATTGAAAAAATAAAATAAAGATCCTGCGAGAAGTAAATTTTGGGAAAGCGAAATGGAACGAAAGAAAACGCGGCACGGCGCGCAGTTTCCCGCCTTTTTTGATGTGACAGCTCGCGCTTTGACAGTAACTTATATACAATATTATCTCAAGAACGGGTCAAACATTTAAAATTCACGTTATCTTTTGTGTTTATGCGGAAATGATGAGATAAATATTGGAAATGTATATTAAAATGGAAAAATCCATTGTCAAAATGACTACATACATACATACCTAAAAACATTACTAAGTAAAAACAGAATTGAAACATAATCCTTAAAGAATACATAAACAATATGCATTTCCACAACCAACTAATCATGATGAAAATTTATAAATAAAATAGATTTGAATAATTGATATTGAAAGTTTCATATATGTATTTTAGAGTGTTATAAATGTGTAGCAAAAAGATCTTTGGATATCTCAATTCTTGAAATAATACGATTAGGAAACAACTAACTCAACTTAGTTAGGGGTAGCTAGCGCCTGCGTCCTGTTAAAGTCAGTCTACCAAATACAGTGTACTCTATCCGGTCTATAGACTATCCTTTTTGCTGGTTATCCGTGCTTGAAATATATATTTTTTTATTTTATTATTTTTGAATAAGAAAGTCTCTTGCGAAATTTGAAAATATATTAAAAAAGACAACCCATAGAGTGTGATATCATCAATTAAACGGCTTTGCCGTGCTGTTTTTCTCAAAACTCATGCTGTAGAACATGATGAGTGTATTGGATGCTATACATGGAATGGCAAAATCTTGTTCGAAAGTAAATCCTATAACACTGATTTTATCATGGAGAAAAATTCTTAAATCAGATTGGGAAGAGACCGAAGGAAATGATATATATTTGATTTTTAAATGCTTTTTATTGTTACATCTTATATATATTTTAATAGATACTCGTCTACTGGTCATTTTCTATTTTACAATTTAATTTAATTTATTTGGAATCAGAGTATTATATTATTCTAATGTCAATGTACAACATAATAGGAAAAAGAGCTCAAAAACCTATTTACAATTCTTATAAATGCTCTTAATACATCTAATACATAATATTAATTAAAGACTCTCTAAAGTCGATGACCTAAAGCAGATTGTGCTTAGGTAATCTGTGTTTATACCTGAAGGATATAGACATTTTGTTGTAATCACCGAGACTCTTCACAAATGTGTTAGTATGGTTATTAGTGATTCTGTCATAGAATCTACTGGTTAGTTTGTCAGAAAATGATATACATATATGAAATATACAGATTAATGGAAAATTTTAAATCCTTTAAAAATGTTGATCGAGAAAACATCGAGGAAGTACTAATATGATCGCGACTTAAATTTTCCGGGTTTTCAATGCATTAGCGATGTGGATATTGTTTCTATTGTCAATAATAATAGAAACAATATAAAAAATTGATAATTCGGATTATCCGTGTTCTTCAATAATCCGGTCCCATACCCCCTAGCATTAGCCCGGATAATCGATAGTACACTGTTATAGTCGTATGTACATATAATATAAAACAAAGTTAAAATACATACAAACAACCATACTCCTGTTAAATATTGATACAATTACAATTTCTCACTTTTGATTTTTCATTTTTTGTAAATCCTTATAAGTAATTGGTTAATGTTTTGACACACTTTAGCATACTCCAGAAATGAAATGAGTCCATAAAAGGACAACTTTTTACTCGGCTTCGGTGCTTTAGTGATTCTATATTTAGCTTTTCAACTTGGGCAACAACCATTTAAAAGCTTTCAACCGCGGCCATTACTTCAAGGGCTAATCCCTTTAATTGTCTTGCGGGATTAAAAAGGAAGGGCGTCAAGAACGGAGGAGAAAGAGGAGTTTTAAATTTACATAGCCTTTTCGTGTTTCGCGAGCATTAAATGATACTTAATAATATAAGTTGCTACATAAAGCTACGTTTAGACTCCCAATAGTGTCAAATTCCCGACATAATGCTTTCATAGTAGGCAAATTTGGTAAATACAACATGGGATGGTTTTCTATACCTGCTTGTTTTGTTCTCCATTATAGGATTCATCAGGCAAGAGACTGGCAACCCAGAAACATCTTGTAAAGGAGTGTGCAGACATGCTGGCCATAGGCTGGTGGACCGGCCAAGTTCCCAAACGTCCCCCTTTACCAGCAGGAACCACTTTGTCTCAATTGATGGCCGTCGGATCGAGAAAAAACATGGCGTCCGTTGTCTGGATGCTGGCAAAGTCTGAAACAGAAATGAGGTAAGACGAAAATTCAAACTATCACAATACACATCAGATGTGCCTTATTTTCATCCGGACTTTGATCGACAGATATATTCATCGACACATAATTTCAACGAAATTTTTATCCAGTAATAATACAACATATGTATTAATAAACAGAAATATTCGATGTTTTGGTGAAAATTTTCTTGATCAAAAGTCCGGAGTATTTTTAAAGTTTTTATTAATGCGTTCTGATTTGTTGCACGCTCACTCAGAGATTGGATGACTGCAATATCGAAAACGGTAAGTTGATTGCTTGTAAATTGCCTGATCAATATATAGGTGATAGTCTTAGCTGAAAGTGCAAAATTTAGGTGTCACACTATCTAATAAAGCGTCGTTATAATTCGATTAAGTGTCACGAAATTGTTGCGCCACTCTCGCACATTATCGCGTAATATTAATATACATATGTATATACATATACATATATAATAAAATGTAATGTGTGGGTGTAAGGACTGTTTCGCGTTATTTTTTATCGCTCGTGTAAAATTACGCCATACGACACTGAATGTGTTGGGAGAAATTTCATAATAGGATCAGCTTATTTAATAAATGGGAACAAAAGGAGCTTTTTGCCGTACATACATGTGTATGTGACAATCTGTAAGCGTATTTTTTTTTTGTATATTTGTTGTATACATGTTGTTGAATTCGTATTCCTCTTGAAAAGTTTATGTATTAATATTTTAAATTGCTTTCAATTGGACATGAGTTGACTACCTTAAACTTATGTATATTATATATTAATTTATATATGTGTGTTAATCTTAATATATTTTTTTGATTCTTAGTTAATTATTTCGTAGTGATTGATTTTCATCATACTGAAGCAATAGCTGACAACATTTTCCAGAGTATTTTCAGATATTAATCAAATATGTATAGACTGCATTGCATTTCTCATGACAAAATCGTGAATTATGGCTATTCAATTTGTTCTGTATTGAAATAAGTTTAGTTGATCGACTGTGTCAAGGATTTGTCTCTTCATCTTGTTCTCAATACGTCACCATTCACTTCAAGATAATATATACCTCCAGGAAAAATACTCAACTTCAATTGTCAAAACAGAACCTTAATCATCAGCATCTATGGAAAACTTATTTAGTTTGAGTTTTGTGTGCACTTTTCTTGCAACACATTCTTCGCGCAGTTCAAGCGAACTTTTATTTAAAGAAAACTGAAAATTCACAGCTGAAAAGTTTCAAACAATTACGTATATAATAAAATGTAGGTTTATATTGTATATATATATTTTTTTTTCAATACCAATTTTCACATTATAAACATTACAAATAGAATTATATTTATACAATTCGACGGACAAATTCAATATATATATACGAGAAATACTTATGTACATTGTGTTGTGGTGGGTAGCTTATGTATAATAATCATCAAATTTGAGAACTAGAAATTTCAATTTGCGAGAAACGGGGATAAGTTGCCAGTTTGATAGAATCGTTTCAACAAAACATTTGAAATCAGATAAATTGACGGGCTGAAAACCAGAATGGTACAAGTGACATTTTTAAAAAAAATCTGGTTCAAGTGCTAAAATAATAGCATATATGAAATTCTATTATTTTAGCACTTAAACCAGCTATTATTAAAAATGTCACTTGTACCAGTCTGGTTTTCAGTCCGTCAATTGAAAAACTCTGATAGTTAACGATTCACCTGGATTCATATATCCAAGGTGAGGCCAGCAACACCGGACCATGGAATGAACCCATGAACCCTCAGTTGAAAGCATTTTAGGCTAATCCCTGATCAATGTTTCTTGTATGGTAAGTAAATCCTAGAAAAGTTTAAAAACAATGTTCAATAGCACTTACAATTTTAATTGATCATAGCAAAAGCCCTCTATGTTAAAACCGCTCGTGCTGAACGATGTTATTTATAAAATGTAACCAGTAGCTTACACAGTTGAGTAGCCAAAATAGCTTGTTTGTAAACATGTCTCATTATTTGATTTCATTAGATACGAAATACATGTATTTTTAAAGGTTTTTCTTCGACTTACGTAAATATAATATAATACTAAGTAAACAAAAAGATTTGAATAATTTTATAGTTATCAAGCGAGGCTTTTTGCCTCATATTCATATTCACATGTTACGTTTATTGTCTACTGCTTTTTCCTATGAACATTCACAAGCTTTGTCATCGTACACAATTCGTATATGAAATTCCTACAATGTTCGTACAATAGAGCTTTCACACACTCATACTAATCCGTATGTATTGAATTTTTTCCTATTTCAGCTTCCACCACCACCTCATATCGAACTAGTGATGACACTACCCCATCTCAGAACTGCATTCAAAAGGCCAATGGTTCGCGTGAGACGTGAGTATAAAATTCACCATTAAATAACTCGACTTAGTAAATTTACTGTTATAGTAAGTGTCGTTTGGGCAAACTTTTAAAATATTATAGCGAGTGACAGAGATCAAGTTTTGCCAGTTCTATAATATCTACGCTGTCGCTCATTCGCTCTGGCTCATTTTTCGCGAGGAACGGATAGGGAATATTATTCGCCTTAATTTTCGGTCGCACATAAATATTATCTCCGGATTCGTAAGAATTAAGAAAGTTTTCTTCGAAGCCTTTCATTTTATTATCTTTTTTTCTTCGCTTTTTCTTTTGCACGCTAAATTACGAAAAAGTGCCGGATGAACGGAAAAGACAAGTGATAAGGCCGTCACGCTTCATGAAACAATGCTACCTCGGATTTATATATTAAGTATTATCTATTATATAAAAAATAATCTTCTGTAACTAACATGGAACTTTTTCTATGTAGCGTTCTAAAATTGAGACGAAAATATCAACCAAAAAACATCTATCAACCAAATGAAATCAACGATACAAAAACAATTCTCACATCTTGGGATGATTTTTGCATTTTAAGACTTCAATTCAAGTACTCATAATTTTTTTTTTAAATAATGCACTTATGTTAAAACATTAGAGTTATTCCTTACTTAAAATATTTTCTTATTTTCGTATTTTAATTAAAATCAAAGTTGAATCTTAATTTCAAATAACGCGATCGTTGCGGTCACTTTCCGCTTACAGTGTTAATTACAGTGCTATTGTTCAAAATAATAAATTTAAATATTTATTCAGGCAATACTTGGTCCGACGTTAAATATGATATTAAAATAAATGTTAAATAAATCGAAACACTTGTTTGATAAATTTTAAATTAAAAATTGAAACACGCAATGTAAAATAAAATTATTAGTTTGAAGCCTTTGTACGTTGAACTAATTAATATTTCCAGGCCGTTGAATTCGAACAAGATTAAAAATCAGCGTGCCAAAATATAATAATAATGAAAAAAAACAGAAATGGCGCATAAAAAATATCGCAGAGTTTTCCAAGCTACGAAATAAGGGATAAATAAAAATTATCAACATCGTTGTGCACATATTTATAGTACGATTATATAGGCATCTGAACCTAACTCGTTTGATATATACATACATTTGTATGTGTGTACAGACTTTTTGTGTACATGTACATAAAAATGTTATAACAACAAACGTATGAGTCGAATGAAAAGAAAATGCTTTTCCTCACAAAGCTGTATAAACGTAAAGTATAATCATAAAACGAGACGTACTACCAGTGTTTGTATGCGAACATGAAAACATGAAACCGGCTCATCATGGTCGTAAAAATTCATATTCAGAAAACACACACACACACACTTAAGTTTTATATTACATTATATGTATGTACATATGTATGTGTATATATCCAAAGATCTATATTTTTAATCCCGTATATACTAAACTGATATTAAGAACCGGCATTTGTACAATACGTACACTGATCATTGTCCCGAAAATTCAAATATCGAAAATCCACAATTTCCAAAGGATTACAATCGCAAAGGTCTAAAATCCAGAATGGTTGAAATCCAAAACGGTTGAAATCTCGATAGGTTACAATCCTGAAAGCTTACTTGGTGGTGAGGGCCCTGAATACTTAAAGCTTTTAAGATGGGCATTCACGTAGAGATTTTTCTGCACACAAGTCTCTCATAGGATACGAAAAGATTGCAATGGTGTAGCTAAAGATGCTACAATAAACCCTACGACATACATATATAATTACAAATCTCTCTTTGACTTCGTTTTTTATGGAACAAAAAAACATTTTCTCAGATACAATTCTAGGACTCGTATGCTGAATTATCTGCATGACCACCTTTATTTATAAAAACATCGCAAACAATTTAAATCTTAAAGCTTCCTAATCCCAAAAGCTTATACTTCTTACAAATCAGTAAAGAGAGGGTAAATTGTAAATACAAAAATCCTAAATAATAAAAATTCTGACCCATCATGGATTTGACTCGTCACAGACTATAAAAAAAGTATATTTTTGACTTTCAAAATTCGCTAGATAATTAATTATAAGTATTTTAAAGCAATAAAAAATCACAATCAATATTAAAAATATCTGAATATTGATTCTAATACTCAGTTTTGGCACATAAATAATAGATTTTGAATTAAAGACTGCAAAAGCCAAAAATCTGTAAAAATTGCACATTTTTTTAAATGCTCATATCTCTTAAAAGAGAATAAGCCAACAAAAATCATTGTCATGTTCAAATTCAATGGATTAAACTTAGTAAAGATTGATTAGTCTCCGCTCCGGTCAGAAAAAACGTTATTTTTAATTTGTCAGTGTTATTGTTGAGATGAATTTGTTTAAAATTTTGACCTTTAAAGATATCTTTGGATTTTTAAGCAATCAAATAAGGCGAATAATTCAATATCTGTATAAAATAGTGTGTACGTGTAGTAATAGTTAGGATGATTTCCCGTGAAAAATTCAATAGATTCAATATTCAAGCCGGCTTTTCACATAGTCGTCGTATGGATTCGCTAAATTGTGAAAATCATTATGAATAAAAAAAAATCGGATCATTGAACGACATTCATCGCATTCTTCACCCTTTCTGGGTCGCTGGTAACGAGCTTCCACAAAGTTCATCCCAGCTCCTAAAGCCCTCGTTGGGAATCCGATAATGAAAGCTCCAGTTATGAGCTTATACGGCTGAAAATTTAATACTGAATGTGGAAAATGAGCTCGCCTCGCAACGGGCACACAATTGAGCAAACCTCGAATAAAAATACTAAAGGGGAGATACAATCTGGACTGTGTATATTTTTAACTGAGAATCAATACAAATTTTATACATGTAGGTATTATTTGATAATAATTACGAATGCAATTGGCATACGGGAATATGCGGGATAAAAGCTTAAAAGCTCATTTTCGAAGAATTTCTATCAGAACCTCATCCCTAGATACTTCGAAGTACAGAATTCGTTATGAAGTCCCGTTGATTTCCCCCAATACATGGCGAGGCAAACCCTTTTATTGGATTCCGGCAAAAGGAGGTCGTAAAAATTCACTCTATTTCCTATTTGGATTTTTTCCTCGGCTAGTTTTTCCCGTCAATCTTTTCCCATTCCGATCGCCTATATAAATAAAACCGTTTGTGCCGTCGAATAGCTTAAAACCTAAGCGTTTTCCGCTTCGATATAAATTTATATACGCAAAACGATGCAAACACGTAGATGAAATAAATTTTTCCCTACACTCGGGCCTGTACCTTTTCGTTTCAACTTCAATTTTGAACGTAAAGAAATTGTTGAAACACCCATTGAATATATTTATGAATATATCTATATTTATACACAAGAATATATTTAATACATGACTTATTATACGTGAGTATTTTACGTATACAGTAGTTTCTTTAGAGCTTCATAAAATAATATGTAATCGTTCAAATGAATGCTAATTAGAAACGGGTTTGGTGCAAGCGCTTGAAAATCACCAGACAGACTGAATGACAGATAAACTGAATGGCAACTTTAAACGCAATTCTCGTCTTCTCGAATGATAGATTGCACATCAGATGACGAGTAACCTTTCGATAAGCACAGATGCAATTATTAGAATGGTAATTATTAAAATTGAGTTGGATCTGGCGAGTTTGATAAGGCAAGATTCGATAATTTCCGAAATTATTTTGAATATCTATACAAGTTTATTAACTATAACTGAATTTCTCGGAGTTGCTCGGACGATTGATATTTGGAAATAAAATTTTATAATTTTTGACCATTGAGGCGCATTAGGAATTCCAAACTTTAAATAAATAAATAATCTGATAA
The DNA here is from genome assembly GCF_051622035.1 of Arctopsyche grandis. Classification (NCBI taxonomy): domain Eukaryota; kingdom Metazoa; phylum Arthropoda; class Insecta; order Trichoptera; family Hydropsychidae; genus Arctopsyche; species Arctopsyche grandis. The sequence continues at coordinate 22,558,864 of NC_135365.1, read as the reverse complement.
GAAAGTCCAAACTTTAAATAAATAAATAATCTGGACTGTGAAATATTATTCAAAATTTTAAGATTTGAAATTAAAAGCGTTGATTTATAAAGAGAATAAACAAAAAACATCCACCGTTATCCACATTTGAGAAAATATAATAAAATATACGTATATTTTTTATTTAAAAGTATTTTATTTTTCACAAACTCATTTTAATAAATTTCGCACAGGCTTTGAATTGAAAATTAATTTTAAACTTTTTATAAAAATTTCCAATGACATAGGTAAAGTAAAGTTGGGAAATTAAAAGGTCACATTTTTTATCTAAAATCAAAACGTATTTACATTTTTATTTAAAAAAATAAATACCTATTGAGTCGTCTTGAGAAAACATCATCGATAAGTCTCGCAAATATCATTTCCATTGAATGTTTTTTTTACATTTACAAAATTATCAACAAATCCCAGCAACAATCTGAGCCTCTTTGTACATTAGTTATGTCTCATATTTAGCAAAAAAGTAAAACCTTTCATCAATATCGCATAATGGACGGGAAAATATGCCGAAAACGCAATAGCGAAAGCTCGCGGAAACTTCAGTGGCGAAACTTTTCCGGGCGACAGCTGCCGAGAGCTTTTACCGGGAGTTTCAGCCTACGAAAGCTTCAACACTTATTTACTTAATCACTTCATGCAGCGTTTCCCAAATTTTTATTTTTGCACGTATATACATGTATGTGTTTTATCTCCACACTTACACACATGTCCTCTTGTTCGTATATGTGCGGTGAAATATTGCCCGCGGAGGATCTCCCCAGACGCCTTGTTCTTCTGGAGATTTTGCGACGCGCTTCTATATTTCTTATTCAATATTCCAAATTACGGTTACATTTGTATTCCGCAGGGATCGGAAAGCGAAAGCGAAAAGTTGGAAAAGTTTTTTTTGGCCCCTTCGTATAATACACTCTGATCACTTATGACAAACCGAGTACAAGGTGTTCTAAAGTTGCGCACCATATCGAAATAATTCAGTCGAAAATATATTCACTTATGTACTTTGGATGAGTGAATATTCAAATTTCCTTTTTCAAATAAAGCAAGAAATATTTACTTCTTTCAAATAAAGCATTCAAGTGGCCAAATTTTTATACTACCCTACTCCATCTACATGTCGAGAAATGATATAAAATATAATTCACGAAACATTAAGAATGTTTTTGTCATTTGTATTCGAGTGTTGAAGAAACATGAAAATACAAACATCGCATCATGTACGACAATATTTGAACGTTGTCATTTTAACCCTCCCTCACCGAAGTGAGGTATGCAAGTGCCTCATAGTTTTACATTTTTCGTTATACCTATGTGGTTTTCAAAGCTACATATACACCCTATATTTCTTGTATTCTTAGAATGAACTAAAAAAAAATCATTGTGATCATTGTGAAGAAATCTGGAATGATCTATGTACATATGTACATATGTATGATAATCGGGCACGAACTTATGCAATCATCAAGAATATAAAGATATGTTAATAAGAAAACAGCCTGTTGCGGAATCAAAAATGCATTAAAATCATTTTATTATAATTTTTTTATATAATGTCAACTCTATTTAGCATATACATACATACATTGTATGCACACATATTAAACACTTAGCATTTTTAACCCTCCCTCACCGAAGTGGGGTATGCAAGTGCCCCGATTTTTAAGTTTTTCGTAATAACTATGTGGTTTTCAAAACTATACACCCTATATTGTTTGTATTCCTAGAATGAACTACAAGAAATTTATTTTAATAGATTTTGTATGATTTAGAAAAGGGGTACATCGTAAAAAAATACATTTCTATATTTCTACGTTCCAAAATATGATTTAAATGCGGTAGCGATAAGTCATGTTTTTGACTGTTCACTTGCATATTCTTGTTGATCGATGAATCAATGCGAGAGAAAGAGACGGGTATATTTTTGTAAGCTATTGTTTTCCTCGCTTTTGGCGCGTGGCTATAGAGTCATGCAGTCGCCTGTTGGCCTTACCTATGCGCATTTGCGTGTTGATGCTAGTCGTTATTTTTTAATACAAAAAAAGTAATATTTTTTAATACAAAAAAAGTAATATTTTTTAATACAAAAAAAGTAATATTTTTTAATACAAAAAACATGCTATAGGACTAAAACTTTTTTATGTTGATGTATAAAATGATTAATAAGATATATGTACATATATTGAACCCATTTGTATTGAGAAAAACTGTATTTTGATACTGCGATCTTACCCGACCCCGGTTAGGGACACTCGTTCGATCTCGACGATCCGTCCTTCAAAGGTTAAAACAAAAAATAAACATCTAAAGAGCGTGTTGTGAAAATCCAACCTTCCAATACATGGCATTGGTTATTTTATATCCTATCTACAAGTATTATATTAAAATTTATAGTCAACCGAACAAAATATCAACCGCGTTACATTTCATTTGGGTCTTCATCTTTTTGTAAAGATTCACGCAAGTTGGTCTTGCGAAACTTTGCAATATCTTTCTACTATTCGCTTAAACTATCGCCATATATGGAAAAGTTCTTTTAAAACTTTTAGAAATGTTACGGCGCATCGTAAAACCGAGCTGCACGTTATCGGTTCAAAAAACGCATTCGATCTTCTTAGACAAGTCTAAGTACATACATTCATATGTATGTAGATGGAAACGTGACTGCACTTTCGGTCTAATAAAATGCATAGATTTTTAAACAGCGAGATGTTTCAAGTTCATTTTAAAATTATTGAAGGAAAATCTCCACTCTTTGCGAACTTTTTTAACCCGTAAATTTTTATTGCATGCTTTAAAAGTACTGTTTTCATTGCTTGAATCTTTCGAAAGACGGAAAACGCGCTATGGACGAACGATTTATTTCAGATTTAAAAACACCTTCAGAACACACATTAACTAAAACCAAATTAGTATACTAAAAATGTATAATAGAAAGTTTGGAAGCCTGTAATACAAAATGTATATGAAAAATTGTAAAAAAAAGTTACTTTTATAACTGATCAGCTGTTTTAACCTGTGAGTTGGGTAGGGCAAGTAGAAAGGCGCGCTTGAATAGCTATCTGTCATCACATAGATCTAATAAATGATTTCGATCGAATTTTTAATGATTAAATTCATATTAGCCAGCAGCATAGCTCGGTCTTTAAGCTTCTGCCTAACACCGAGAGGCGCCGGGTTCGATCCCATGAGCTGACCTCGATTGAAAAGAATTTTAAGTTTATCTGTAGTGCTGCTGGTGAGACCTGGATATTTGTGACTCTCGGTCGATCGTTTCCTATCAGAGTTTGCCAATTTTCTCTGATTTCATTGTTGAAACGGTTCCCGATTAAAAATTGGCCAAAATCTTTCCTACCTACTATGTCATCACTATTTGAGTATGATAGATGTACAATAAAAATGTATTTACAATTCATAGATGTCTCGTTAATTTGCGAGTTTTCAGTGTCTCGTAATTCTGCGATTTGTGTAATAAAAATGCTGTATTGTTTGTAATTGGCCAGGAAGGCGCATTGGGGTTTACCTGTAAGGCCTTCCTGGCATAAAATGTAATAAAATAAAATATAGCTTTATTTTGGAGACATTTGCTTAAGAGAGCTAAACCCCGTCCGTTGGTATCCATCAGAGCGATCAGAAGAGTGGAAGTGGTTCCAAATCAACTCACAAATTTCAAACAAAATTAACTCACAAGTGAAATTAATAAAACGCTTGTAAAAATATTTTCGTTTAAACCCAATCTTAAATAGCATATAATAATGCAAAATCGGCCACTTATCTAATCATAACCAGCAGCATGGACTAGTGGTTAGCATATAATTCTTTCGAACATAGTGGTCATGGGTTCAAGTCCCACTGATCAAATCTTGGTTTGTGACTTCAGGTTGATCGTTTCCTATCAAAGTTTGCCAATTTATCTGATTTTCATTGAAACGGTTCCAAAAAATTGACAACCTTTACCTATTTCTCGCAATTGTCGAGTTTTCGGAATCTCGAATTTCACTGATTCGATAAAATGCTGCAAATTTGTCAATAAATTTCGAATTTTTCGGCATCTTGAAATTTGGCGATTCATATTTTAAAAATTGATGCGAAAATGTAAATTTATCCATAGATGTCTCTGTGATGCTTTTTTAAAACTATTCTAAAATTGTATATCGATGTTTTTAATTGGCTGGGAAGGCGCATTGGGGTTTATCTGTAAGGCCTTCCTGGTATATTTATTTATATAAAATAAAATAAAAAAAGAATGATAGTGGACATTTGTAAATTTTTCTCAATTATTATTTATATTTACTTGGAAACCTTAAATTCATAAAATACAATATTTCACCAAATTTCTTTGAAATACATTATAATTTTGATATCATATAATATGAAGAATTTAATTTTAAAAGCCCGATAATTATAATTTGTTTAGAATAAAATTTGAACTTCTTTTAATGCACTTTGTATACATAAATACATACGTATATTATTTTCCCATGTGTTATCTTTTTTATTAATATTTAGTAAAGCACTTTTAACAAATAGTACGTGTAGAAGAAAAACCACCCCATTTTTGCTTATTAGATACATACACACATACGTATATGTATATTAATGCATGCGTATCTATGTATGTACATATGTATGCATATTCAAAATTGACCCTCGTTCAATATTTCAAATTTTTACAAGAAGGCCTAATATCAAATCATCCACCTCAACCTAGTTCGACATTCTTCACCTCCACCTATTTTCCGAAACCACCCCCAAGCTACATATTTAATGAGGGGAAACTCCGAGGCCGAGCCGAGCGGTCAGACTTTCACATCGTAATACAATACACCAAGAATAACACACTATATTAATGTACAACTTCCTCCAACTTCTTACAAACCAACAAAGCATTACTTTCATCTACGGGGTAAACTCTAACCGACCGAAAATAAACGTAGAGTGAATTGAAATTGGATGACATTCTATTCAGAGTAAAGTTCAATGTGAATACTCGCAGATATGCATACACGTTTGTCTAGACGCGTCAAGAGCCTCTGAAGCGTGTAGAATATTGAGACATTAAAACGACCAACTCCCTTTAAAATTACACCAAGATAATTAAAGTTTACCTACCTGAGAAACGTCAGCTATGTATATTTATTATGCACAGTGCACGATTGATAGTCACCCTGTTATAAAATAGACTGAAAACATAATAGAAGGTGAAAGGTGAGAAAACTATTTAAAAATCGTACTTATTCATAATTTTATGTAATGAGAAGTTGAAGTATCATGAAATTATATTCTAAAGTTGAAACTGTGGGATTATAAAGGACATACAAACAAACGTTCATCTTTATATATGTACATAGTACAAGATTAACCGGCGTTACTTGGCAGAACGAAAGATGTACGACAAAGATACCCAACCTGCTTGAGGTTAGAAAATACTTTTCATCTAAATTTTCTTGGTAATAGACTTATATAATATAGAATATTCATTCTAAAAGGAAGAATATCGTTGAATAGCTGCATAAACAATATAATTTTAATATTTTCGTAATTTTTTAAGTATGTCATAAATGTTCTTTTAATATGAATATTTTTCTGGATTCAATACATTCCATATATGTACATATGTATAAGAAAATTTCAATTGTGTCATTTCGCAATTCAATCAACTGTAATTCTAAATTTCCCACATCCGTTGGAAAAATCATTGTGGTGATTTTTGCTAGCTTTGGATATTATTTTCATTTAAATTCATAAGAATGTGAATAAAACTGCAATTTTAATAAAGCTCCTTAAATTCAGTAAACTTTCTGCTACTTTGATTCAATATTGCTTGTTTTAAAATCCGTTCCTTGTTTTAAAGATAAGTCGCATCATTTCTCTCTATTAAAAATATTATTATTTCTGCCAATATCTCTCAAAGCCTAATAAAAAATATGGAAATCATAATTATTTTTAAAATTTGCAATATTAAGATCGGCCAAAATGATGCTTCGTGATCGACCGGTTGGGAACCCTTGATGTACAACCTTCAAAGAGCTCCAACCTCTTCCAAAACCATTTGAATACCATGAGATAGTATGCCAAATATTTGCGTAACAGACATACATATATAATACATATATGTATGTATATACAAACATAAATTTAATATGTATATACGTAGATAAATTATTTTATTTTATAACTAGAAGTTACCGAGCTTAATCCTTACTTTGAAAAATTGATCCTTCCCGTCAGTTAATAATAAAAATACTCAATTAAAAGTTTTATACTAATTTTGCATAGTATGTAAGTCGAATAACATAAAAGACAAAATACAATTATCTCCGAAATCCATAATAATTATTCACACTTTCGCAAAAGTCTCGTTTAGCAAACTTACAAAATTCTCCTTGAAATATACAGGCAATACAATAACTCAAACGCTCTCACAGTGTATACTATTCTGCATCAACAATTTTCATCTAATATTCATCGAGCTTTGCCAGAATTCATGATTAAATTCTGAACTTCAAGACGTCCCCGCTCAATATTGAAGTCTTCAATTCGTGACCACAAGGGTGTAAAATCGTCCCCAACGCAATTATTCCATAGTCCATTCGACTCCACTAGCATTAAGAATATCACCAGGAGGAGAGAGATCAAGAAAAAAAGAATGTCGAGACGTGACTTGAAGGCCTGCGAAGCCGAAATAAAATTCATAGACACTAGAATATAGAGTCTTTCATCGGTTCGACAGTACAAAGGCCTTTGAAGAGACCACCCCACTGACTCCCCCTCGCTTCCAACGCTCCGAACACTCTGATAAATATTGCAAAAGGGCTGGGGCGTTCGAATCATAAGTCAATCTGATCGGGTGAAGTAGACCGGAAAATCACGCCCAGCCTCCCCCCGTTTCTCTCCCACCCAAAATAGACACTCGAATGTTTTGTTTTCTACTTTGTCATACGTCCTCTCAAAAGTCTGATGCGTGCCACTTCACAAGGGCTGCGCATTAGGGAAGCAAAGGACACTTCCCCGAACTGCCCCCCCCATCCCACTCCCTCTCCACGGGGAGATGATCCTGTTTCGGCGTTCCTTGTGGCGAAAAATTCGGCAAATAAAAAGAGGAACCGAGTGCGAAATGAGGGGAATAAATCTTCACGAGCGAAACGAGTGGATCAACAACTTAACACTTCGAGAGCGTTTACACTCTAGTTGCGAAGAGTCGACGTTTAAATAAATAAATATATTATTCACTGGTTTATAGTGTCGTGTAATGCCCATGTTGCACTTTATAGAATAATAAAAATGTTATTATACTCTTGATTCAATATGTATTGGATACTGGTCACTAAAATCTCTATATCGGAACATCTGGCAGCCGAAAAGTCCATCCGAACTTGAGTGCCAAATATGATTGCGTATTCTCGATTTTAATGGCAAAAATTGTCTTTGCGACCACCGCAATGTGATTAATAATCCAATTACCGTCGGATACATCGATATGCTTTTTTTATAAAAATGTGCAGCTTTGATCTCGGGAAATGAGTATCCGCCCGATTCTGTACATAAATTCTCCTATACACGTTTGATACTAATGGATGTACCGGAGGGTCCATGTCCGGCGGGTCCTAATCCGGAAATATATTTTAGTTTGGCGTGCCAAACGGGTGACCGCACACAAAAGGATTCGCAAGAGTTTGACTGGAGAAGGATTACGGCGATATTGAAATGTATGCGCTCTATATTGCGAATACGTACTCCGATACAGAGCACGGGCGTTTTGTACCTACTGTGTCCTAAACATCCGGATAACGTTTTGTGTGATCTAAGCTCGAATAGAATTCTATATACCAATAGTATTAAATTGCTAGTTTAGATTGCTCATTAATTAATCCTTCAAAGTGGGAGATTAGTGTTAATATATGTATATGTTACACCGAATCCATGAAATTGTCTATTACACGCATTCGGCAAGAAAATTGCCGAATGCGTGAAAAATGCAAGCACGTTGCCCAGTTCACGGATTCCGTAAATTCTTTGCCGAATGCGTGAACTGGACCAAGTATCAAAGTGACAGCTTATAAGGATGTTTAATTTACATATTATTATGTATAATATGACTACATACATATGTTTCACTGTTAAAATATTGATCAAAATGTATAAAAATGGCATTAATTTATGTATAAGTCATATGAGATGGTCGAAACATATGTATGTAGTCATATTATATATAATAATATGTAAATTAAACTTAATTAAACATCCTCATTCAGCTGTCACTTTGACACTTGACCACGCTGTCCAGTTCTAAAAAACAACACCGGAGCGCTGCTGTCTATTTGCCGACTCCATGCTTTGAGCAGACAAATTCTTGCCGAATACACGCATTCGCCAAAGAATTTACCAAATCCGTGAACTGGGCAACGTGCTTGCATTTTTCACGCATTCGGCAATTCTCTTGCCGAATGCGTGTAATAGACAATTTCACGGATTCGGTGTAACATATATAGAATGTAGCATTTTCCGACCATGTATGTATGTATGTATGTATATATGTATTAGGTCGTCCCGGAATTAATGTCGTTTTTCATAGTAAAATTCAAACTTAATTTTTTTAATTATTTATAATTCATCAAGATATATATCATCAAGATTCAAAATTAGATTTGCTTCGATATCCGCCTTTAGAGATGCTTAATCCTCTTGAAGCACCGTCCACTCGTCATCCAAGTTGAGATTGCCCGATTGAAATTTCTTAAACCAACGTTGGCACTTCCTTGCAAATGAATTTTTAAGCCTCTACGGCACTTTTTTTCGCGTGAAACAACAATAGCATACTGCTCCTTAAATGAACTTCCGATGGACACAACAATAACATATTGCTCCTTAAATGAGCTTTTGATGGACACGTCTCTATCATTTTTGGGGATGGGGTACAAAAGATCAACGAATGAATCCAGAAGAAGAAAAAAAACAGAAGACACGTCTTCACTTGTCAACGAACCGAAAAAGACCGAGTCAAAATTGCATATTACAAAAACGACATTAATTCAGGGAATACCTAATATATGTATGTATATGTTTCCGATAGGCTCCTATGCGATACCATGAAACTTACGAGTATTATTTGAAATCCGGAGAATCTATCCGTGTAATCAGCTGTTTATATATGTATGTATGATGATCTGACGCTAAAATCTTAAAATAAAAAGAGATACCAGTACAAATAATTATTTATTAAAAATAAAAAAAAACAATTGAAGAATTTCAAATGTGTTCGCCGCCTGCGTTTTTCTAACAAAGTATCATTACTGTAATTTAATTTGATTATTAAGAGGGCTGGACAACAGCTCCTTGTCCATACAAACGTATTAGACTTCTCCCTTCCTCAATTATGGCACTAGAGAAATTATTTTTGAATATGCTATGGATATCCACCATTGAGTTGCATCTATTGTTTTATTTTTGTGATTAGTTATTTTTTATAGGAGCTAGGAGCCGCCAAACATCAATAAAATCGCCTCTTTTTTACACCCACGAAAATAGTCCAGCGTGCTTATTTAACAGTCGATTTAAAAAAAAATACGCACATAGTTGCACAGAAAATATCTTTCTCATACCGATGATGAAATTTTTTTAAACATTGGTCCAGTTTCGGAGGAGAAAATAGGAGAATACGAAACCTCGATTTTGTCAATTTAAAATACGTTTTATCTGGTCGAAGCGCAACTGTCACATTCACTCAATGTATATATTGATATATATTGTCGCATTCACTCAATATACATTCACTCAATATATATATCGAAGAAAGGAACGGCAACAAAATTAAGGTTTCGGGCGTACAGCCCTCTTAAGTGTTAATAATTTTAAATCTATTATTAAAAAAAGAACATAGTTGACAGAAGATATTGGTGACATATTGGGTAGGATGGTTTTTGCTAATTTGATAGAGGAACCGTTTCAACAATTAAATCATGTAAATTGGCAAACTCTGATAGGAAACGATTGACTTGTAGTCACAAATATCCAAGTCTAACCAGCAGCATTAAATATTGGCACGAGATCGATCCCGGTAACCTCTCAGTGCTAAACATAAACGCAACCACCGATTCATACTGCTGGCTATTTTATAATCATCATCCAGTCACTCAACATCTACTGTTGAATGAAGGCCTCTCCAACACACTTCCATTCGTCTTTCTTTTACGCAACTCTTATCCATCTCACCCCACACATTTTCTTAATTTCGTCTACCCATCTTCTTAACGGCCTTCCTTTTACCCTTTTGCATTCTCTCCGGTACCATTCTAGCACTTATTTTGTCCACCTCTCGTCCATTCTTCTAGCTACGTGACCCACCCATTGCCATTTCAATATCTTTAATCTCTCCACTATGTACATACATATGTATATCCACTACTTTTGTCATACTTCTCACCCACTCTTTCCGTTTCGGATATCTGCTCGTTATGCCGAGCATACAGCGTTTCATACTCCTTTGAATGCATTAAACTTTGTGTTTCCTCTTGGTGTTCTATGTCTTAGTTTCACATCCAAACGTCATCACTAGCAAAACACATCGATCGAAAATCTAAGGCTAAGTAACATTTTTTTATTTATTCAAAAACAGAGTTCATTCGCCCAAAAGCACTCCATCCTAATTTAACTTATAAAAATGTAAATAAATCCACAAACGCATTAAAAACGTTTCAACTAAGCTTAACCTTTAAAGTATAGGTATAATAAGGTAAAACATGTTGTGAAAAGATTTCTATACGCAAAGATTTACATTTAAACTTATCTTAAGACTTAAAGAAATCTGTACCGTCTACAAACATTTTTAATTTTAAATAAATACATATTTTAACTTTCATAAATCTAAAACCTTAAAAAATCTCAGTGATTACAAATATTACTATTTAATTATACGAGCAATAAAAAAAAATTACGGAGCGGACACTATTTAATCTTTTTTGTTGCTTTCTTCTCGTTTATGAAATATGAGCGCTTAAAAAAATGCGCATATTTTACAGATTTTTGACTTTTGCAGTTGTTAACTCAAAATTTAGTATTGCTTTGCCAAAATTGAGTATTGAAATCAACAGTCGGATGTTTTTTCTATTGATTGTGATTTTTTTATTCCTTTAAAATACTTATAATTATAATCTAGCGAAATTTAAAACTTAAAAATATACTATTTTCTTACACATTATATTTGCGTAATAATATCATCACCATATTTAACAATTTTTTCTCATAGCCACGTTTATAAAGACATCACATTCTTTAATATATGATTAAACATACATACAATTTATACGTGTTATATTAAATCCATAAATCATGGATATCAATTTTGAGAGATATGTAATCGATCCGAACGCAGAGACAGAACAAACCAATGCGAGTTTTCCGAACAATTTCACGTGTTTTCCTAAAGTTGGACGCACACTCGGTGCGGCATTTGGAAAAGCATGATTTAATGCGTTCAAACTCGTTGCAGTCGAAGCACGTACTGCACCTGTCCGAAGTTTTAGAATTACGAGTTGGAAATACGTAGAACGTATGCATAAAATGACGTTTCGAAACGTTTCGGCTTAGCCTCAAACCGTAAAACCGTATGTAGATTTGACACGTGAACGAAATTCCTCGAAATTGCATATTAATCTTCTCTCAGCTGTATCAATAATGATTAAAACTAAGTCTTTATATTTTAACATATTACAATCACTACGTACATATGTTATGTATGTACATACATATGTTAGTATTACAGTTATTACAATATCATTTTATAAATATTAGAATAGTCCTCATTTTACTGATTTTATTTTTCATTTTTACTATATGGACATGTTTTTACCTTGTAAATAATAAAAAAAGAATATTTGTGATTATGTAAAAACTCTACCTCAAGATTCGAATTTTTATACCTATATATGTAAATAAAAGTCTCGTATTTAAATTCTGATAATATATTATTTTGTGTTTTTATGGATGCAGAGTAAATTTTACTATCATTTCTTTTCAAATACATTATTTCAATCTTAAAGGGGTGTATTTTTTTGAATTAAAGTAAAAATCGTGCTCAGTCAAGATATTTACTTTATTTTTTTTGTATTTAATCTATCTATCCTTTAAATTTATGCGACTTTTATTTAAAATAAAGTGTATTTATTAAGGACGCGGACATTCGGCCGAATGGACACTTAGCTGACGGACATTAGGCCGACGGACTTTTGACCGAACAGTCACTAGGTCAACGGATATTTCGTCACACGGACATTCGGCCGAGTGGATATTCTGCCCACAGACATTTGGGCTGAATGAAATTTTTAATTGCTTAAATTTATTTCTAGTATGATAAAAAGAATAAATAAAAAAAAAAGAAAATAAATCAAAGCAATTAAAAATTTCATTCGGCCACAGGTATTCCTTTTAGCCATTCGGCTAAAAGTTCTTATAATAAAAAAGCATTTATCATATTACGGTCTCCGTGACGAGCCGGAATGTGAAATTACCGAAAACGCAAATATCGGAAGACAAAGATCGAAAATCGAAAGATCTTAAGTCTAAAGATCAAAAAAAAAGGGTGCATGGTAAACGGTACATACTCGCGTACATACTCACTTAATTTGCGCGAGCAGGATACAACAGAAACAAGAGGAACAGGCTTTTCCTCCCGTATTAATGTGCGCGCGCAGAATACGGGAGGAAAAGCCTGTTCCTCTTGTTCCTGTTGTATCCTGCTCGCGCAAATTAAGTGAGTATGTACCGTTTACTATGCACCCTTTTTTATCTTTCGACTTACGATCTTTCGATTTTCGATCTTTGCCTTCCGATATTTGCGTTTTCGGTAATTTCACATTCCGGCCTGTGAGGTAGACCCAATATATCAATATGGTCAATCTTCAAAAAAAACTTATCATAACGCTCTTTTGATAATTTTATGTGATTTTTTTTAATCCTTGAGTTTAATGGATGTTAAATAAAAATTAAGTTTTTTCGTTATCTGTCAGTTATTGTGAAGGACACATAAAAGCAATTAATCATACTTACGTGTGTGGGCCTGTGTGTGTATAAAAATAAAATAAAATATGACAATATGAAATATTAACGCGTTTGAGAGCTTACGAGCCGTTTCCAAGTGAAATTAAAAGTAATTGAGTAAACAAGTTGAGCAATTAGACAAACTTTCGAAAGCTTCTCTTTCTGCGCGCTTCACGCAATAATGAGCTTTAGCGAAAGCTCGCTCTTTAGCAGTGTGTTCCAGAGCCCACTTTTCGATCCCTCCGTTTTTTATGCTCTTTTTATACTCGGGCGATAATCTCGATATTAATTCACGGGAACAAAATTTTGAGACTTTGAATAACGACCTTGAGTGTCGAAAGAGCTTTTTATTAAAAGAAATATCTTCAGGCGACAAAGTAAAGCGCTTCCGATTGCTTCAGTTGCCTTTAATGACGCGAAAGGTGAATTTGAACCATTTCATTTTTAACTTCGATCATATTATCGCAATATTGCATAATAGAACCATTGTGGTTCATTCATTCGACCGGAAATTATAACCCATTTTCCAGTTGCTTCAACTATTGTACTTTATTTTTATCATTTTATGCTCGTACAAATTATACATCCATTCAACCTTATCTAACACGATACATATAATCGATAGTATGTATTTTTATATTGAACTTGCAAGTCCTTCAGATAAATGAGTCCATGGATATATATTATGTCAAGAGAACATGTCGTTGTCAGTTATATAATAAACTTTACATGCAATCTTATCTCGAAAATCAATATTGGCAAACGTTACACCTAAATCGCGGCAATAAAACGCGCAGATTTTTATTTTGTTCATTGTTTGTGGATGTTTTTAAATATTTTTTTGTGTTTTTTTAATACAATTTACTTTTTATAAGTGAAGTTTTTATAATATAAAAATATAAATATGTATTACTTATATTAGAATAATTCATAGTTTCAAAATGCCATAAAAAAATTACACTGAGCAACAAATAACTACCGGAGCGGAATCTAAATCAATCTTTTGTTAGTTTTCTTTCGTTTATGAGATATTTGGCTTTTGCAGTCCCAAAATCTAGTATCTCAGTGCCAAAAATGAGTATTGAAATCAATAGTCAGGTGTTTTTTCTATTGGTTGTGATTTTTTATTGCTTTAAAATTTAAAACGTATAATTTATTATCCAGCAAATCATAAAGGTCAAAAATTTATTTTTTACACATTATTCGACCAGTTCTATACGAGTATTTCACCACATTGACAAAAGTTGATTTTCAATATCAATATTTTTTTTATTTTGTCTGTACGTAATAATTTAAGCGGTAAATGATTTTAAATTACAGTATTAAATGTTCTAAACGGGCGCTCATTGCTCGTAAGTTAGCGTGAGCGAGTAAGATGGGGTGATGCGCTCTCCATTCTTCATCTCACTCTTTATACATACATACGGTTTAAACGACCGCATTTTTAAATCGATTGAAAATCGTTTACCGCTCGAATTAGTGCGTTAAGATAATAATAAAAAATATTCAGATAAAAAACAAATTCTTCTAAACGTAACTAACGTTAAATAAGTTTTCAATTTCAATTTTTTTATCTAAACGTACTAATTCGAGCGATAAATGATTTTAAATTACATTATGAAATGTTCTAGAAGAGGCGAGGCGCTCATCACTCGTCAAGAAATTTAATATAAGGAGCATTATCTAGCCTTAATCCATCGGAAATTTTAACTATAAATGATCTTTATACTTATGAATGTGTGTAGAAACTTTGCAAGAATTGAATGTTGCAGTCTTTGTTAGGAAAAAAATTTAAATACTCATAATTTTACTAATAAATTTTATATTAATAAAACGTTTTATATTTTGATCAATATATGCTACATTTTATTTAAATGTGAATAATGTTAAAAATATGAATAACGTGTTGCAATCGCCCATTATTTTGCCGCATCTTACTATACATATAAAGTACTATCGCTAATAGATACAGTCTACACAGTTTACTAGTAGTAAGCTCGATTGACCTATAAAGGTATTGAACGCACTTTACTCTGGGAAGATTCTCTCGCCGAGGAAACTTATTTTCAGTCCATTAGCAATACGTAAGGTTGTACCGTATATCTAAGGTTTGAAAAGATGAGTATTGATCGGATTTAACTTTTCAGCCCCGACAGCTCAAGAGTTGGCAGCTCGCGAACTTAAACGATCGACCGGAGGCACTTCCGGTGAAAATGGAGTAACTTCGGGCAAAAACTTGGTAGCACTATTGAAGAGACAAGTACCACTGGCTGGACAACTGCATCGAGAGCTGGAATGGGGCCAGGGATGGGGCTGGGTCACCCTGCCCAATGGAGTTTGGAGCGGAAGTAAGTGCCTTACTTTAATATTGTACGTAATATTTAATCCGTATGAAGTAATAAGTCTCCATTTTCCATACCAAACTAGCTTTAGAATTAGTATCGAACTTCTTGGTATATGTGTATTTCATGGTTCCCGGAAAGATTCACTAAATTGCATTGAATAATAGCGCAGTTTAGAGAAGTCCCAATTTTCAAAGGCGCTCAAAAAGAACTTACGCAATAGAATTTCATAAAAAAGGGTTAGCACCCTCGGATAACATACAAATACCCCTTGACGTTTTTTTTTTGGAATTCTATTGCGTTAGTTCTCCTTGAGCATCGTTGAAAGTTTGGATGTCTCGAGAGTGCAACTATCTCGAGTGCATATTTCCGGTCACCGTATTTAATACTGCTCTTCTCTAACCTTAGCCGCTCTGTGATGGTGAGCTAATTTACAGTTTATAATAATCATAATCAAATAATCAAAATCTGACCTTACATATTATAATTTAATGACAGAATTTATAAAAAAGTTTTAATTTTAAAACGCTAATGTTTTAAATGTTCGTGAGTTGAAATGTCTATATTGCAGCAGCTCGTAGAAATTTAAGTATACAATTTTATTGAAATTTACACAATAAATAGTTATAATTGTACAATGAAGAAAAACGTGATGTTTTAATAAAATTTTCGTGATTCAGATCTGATCTGATCTGAAATCCTCCGGCATTCAATTTCTCAAAGAAGAATGTCTTTAACCTACATATATGTATGTAATGTGATTTTCCAAAGATTTTTAAATAATTAAGATTACAAGTGATTTTAATATGTAATATATAATTACGAAGTTCCGATTTCCAGTTCCAATTTCAGTTCCGGTTCCGGATTCTAATGTCAGATCTGGATCCAGATTCCTGTTTCAGTTCCGGTTCTGGATTCCTGTTTCAGTTCTTGTTCCAGATTCCTTATTCAGTTCCGATTCCCGATTCCTATTTCTGATTGGCTGATGTAAAAAATTTTTTCGATTCAAATAAATTTTTTTTACCATTAAATATGTAAGTCATGTTTAAGTGATTTATATTAACAATTCTGAGCGAAGCCGAGTAAAACCACTAGTTATTTATAATAATTAAAAAATTAAAAATCCACATTTATGCAGCTACCTGTTCATAAATGGTAATGGTTTTAGAATTAAGTCAAACATAAATATAATTATATGCTATTTAATTCATAGATAGCAACATTTTTTAGTTATTACTATATACTAATGTGTCCATCAGAATAACAATAAATGTTATTCTGACTTGAATTATCAATTAAATTTAGAAAAAACAAAAATTGTGTAAAAATCCTACACAATCGAAACAATCCACGTAGCAAATTGGTGATTACCAAATATCAACATACATGTGAATATGTATCTGAATTTCGATTCTCAAATTCAAACACAACCAATAATGATAGTAGTTACTGATTATCGTACGTTATTGAAGTCAGTTGAATCATCATTATGGAATGATTGTAATCCACAATGCAAAATAACATAAATGGTATTAATCATCCAGGCGATTTCTGGACTTAAAATTATCTCCACAAATCACTCATTCGGCATAATTGTGTGTATATGTGTTATTTAATTCTGGACACAGATCTCGGAATCGATGTAAATTTATTTGACTTTTGCAGGACTGACTTGGTCACAGGAAGGTGAGGACTTTGCCCTACATGCAACGCCCCTGGTGCATCACAGCAACTCTGTACCTCCACAGGCCGGTGCATGTGGTCCAGAAGGAGCTGCATTATATGCCGGGTCCTATGACAGAACCCATGCCGAATATGGTGGTTTGAATATCCAGGATTACGAGGACGCAGCTGCAGGAGCAGACGATTGGGACTTCAACGTCGACTGTGGAGACTTCATGATGTGAACGATGTCGCAACATTAATTAAAACGACAGGCAAATTTCGAGAGCTGAGAATGAAACTTGGCAAAATTTAACGATCTTTTCCGTCATTTTTTTTTTAAAGATTTTTGCACGAACGATTAATCATTTTTCGGACCGAAAAGATAAACCGCAACCCAGCGACAGTTTCGAGTAAACTTGGAACAAATTTGATTAATAGTCGCTGCTAGAAAATGTTTATTTATCTTGACGTACCGGTGACAAAGTTGAGAGCCCCTGAATCATCGTCATTTTCATACAGTTTGATACTTATTTACATAAATATATATATTGTATTGAATTTTAATATGGAAAAAATTTCGTTGTTTCGAATACGACGTACAATAAGGAACGGGCGACTTTTCATCAATATTTTTATATGAAAATTCTCAATTTTTTCCCAGTTTTCAGACAGTTTAAAACCCCTCATTTACACACGACTACATCGCATAACACCTGTGGTCGAAATACGATAGAAGTTTTAGAAAATAAAAAAAAATGTAATATTAATGGATAATGTTTAAACGTAGCGCTCACGAGTACCTTCATACATTAGGTACGTTTTCCCATTTTTTGTATGAATCGATGTACTATGTAAGCAAAGTGTTTAGTTTTAAAACAAAAAAAAACTTGTATATGTATGTCAATCATGAACCTCTAATTCTAGTAGGTTTGTATGAACCCTTTAAAGTATAAATAGCATTGAAAAAAAAAGTTACGTATTTGAGAGTTATCTGTATGTGTAGATCGGTGTCGTCACTTACTTAGATATTATATCCGCAGAAGTATTATAAATGTAAAATGAATATAATCCGAGAAATATTCACGTATTTCAATAATATTTTGACATGAATATTTTGAGGTCCATCGACGTTTTACGACCTTACTACGTGTACGTGTAATTTGTCTTTAGGATAAAATACATAGGTTCGTTTTTAATAATGCTTCCGACCTATCCAAAGACTGCCTATTAATCAAGAAAAAAATTATTAAAAAAAAAATGTATGTAAATTTTTGATAATCCCCTACACCTAGACGTGATGAAAAAAAATCGTAAATAAATTAATTTACATATATTTATTGTGTCTACAATAAATATAATAGTTGATTACATAGATAGATAGATGATGATGAAAAAAAAAACAAAACGTGTTCGTGTTAAAAGAATCGATGTTTAATTGTATAATGCATGTATCCGTAAGTATATACAGTAGCATGTCTTATGAAGAAAATAAATTAATTTAAATTTTTTGATTATATTACATATTAATAAAAAATATATATGTATGTGAAATGAAGCCTAATTCTAAGTAAACGTAGCTAGATATTATTACCAGCTGTAACTAAAAGTATACGCTGATGAATTATAATTTTACATTATTTTTCATAATTTGAATCATCTCGAGAGTTATTCATGTTTAAATTATTCGACGCCATGTCGTTTAAAAAAAATATATCGTGAAATTCCATCGTTGATTTTAGTTTGACGAAATTAAACGCTTAGCGTGTTTTCTTTTTTAGATGAAAAAAAAATATTAATAGAAATTTCAATATAAAATATATTTATGTGAAAAAGACGCTGGCGTTTTTTCGCGGTATATTATATTATATATGTATATTTAAAAATATAATTAAAATTCGTGTTAGTTGAACTAATCGATATTGACTGTTGGCTGTATAGTGAACAAAGAAATTCATTGTGTGTTTTAAGTGGATTGAAAAATTATTAATCAAAATAATAATAAAAAAAAAACACATTCATATTATATGGAATGTATGTGTTTTAAAATGTGTGCGAATATTCAATATGGGTGTATCTAATAATGTAAGCAGAGTTTATTATTTCAAGGGCCAATATTCTTATGCTGAATTGTGTGAAATTAAAAATAATCACCATTCCGTTGCTATCCTAATCATTATAATCAATGATAGAACCCTGTACTTTTTTTTTCTTTAATTAGAAAAAATATTAAATCTGTGCACTAAATTGCACGCGCGAGAGCAGTTGGTTATAAATGTTAACCTATAGCGTTCGTGTTTATTCATTAATCGTAATTATTTTTCGGTGTTCGTAGAAAATACTCTGGCATTTGTATAACTACGTTATGTATGTTAATAATGATAAATAACTTTTGCATTCGCCTCAACAGTACTTGCATACGTATTTACCAACAAACTACACAAACACGCTATTCGTTTTCTTCGAACTTGGCTGCTTTGAAAAGTTGGCGAAATTGCAATTGCGCAGTTGACTGAAATTTATGAAAAACTTAAATAACTGTCGACGTGCAGCAAGAAACTCAATTATTCTTCGTAAACAATAATAATACGCCCAAAAAGCAATTTCTGAACAGTCAAAAACATTAAGCGTATGATTTCATTCCATTTAACGAATTTGTCCTTTGAAAACTTCGTATATGTATGTATGTGTTGGTGTGTATCTAATATATTATATACAATATAGATTCATATGCATGTTTATAGCACAATATTATGACTAAGCAAAAGAAGTATTGCAACGTTGAAATTGAAAGATTTAATTCCGGGGAGAAATATTTTGATACAAAGAAAAGAGATATACATATGTGATGGTTAATTTAAACTTAATGGAAAAGAATAAAACTATCAACCGATTGACATTTCGACTGACTATTTCGAACTGCATATATATAAATAAAAGCAAGCTCGTTCAAATTAAACCTCTATATTTTTTTTTTTGTTCTTTTTAGTTTGTGTGTTGGAACTTCGTATTAAACTATTCAAACACGACTCCTGTGGGTGAATTCGAAATATCTAAATCGAATTTTGTCCCTCGTCGAATACACAAAATATACAGACAGCCAGACGCGACTAATAGCTTTAACTCGATAACTTTCCGCTTCGTTCATTTGCAGAATCCTTGAGGGTGTCACTAACTGCATTAAAGTGTCCTGGTCAATTCTGTCATCGTGCAAGAAACTATCAGAAGTTACATCTAACATGATTGTACATGCATATATACCATATCTTAATCCCAAAAGTACATACGTATTAGAAACAAGTTACATTACATATAAATAAGAAGAAGAAAAACGAGACAAATAAACACTTAACTTAATTTAGATCCACATTCATGAGATGCCTTTAGATTGATTACAACTACATACATATAAAATAAAGTCAAGCAAATCTTAATCCCAAAAATCCATATTGAAAGCGAGCTTCAACCTTTACATCTCAATACAACGAAATGTTTCATATGCAACTCAATCCTCAAAATATAGTAAGTCCCGATGTTTTTCAATTAACAATTTGTATACAATTAGTTATAACAATTTGTATACAATTAGTTATAACAATTTGTATACAATTAGTTATAACAATTTGTATACAATTAGTTATAACAATTTGTATACAATTAGTTATAACAATTTGTATACAATTAGTTATAACAATTTGTATACAATAAATCTATACATCCAATTCACATAATGGATGTATAGATTTATTGCTACAGCTTAATATAAACGACTAAGTAATCCATTCAACGTATTGAAATACCTATTGCCTCTTCAAATTGACTAATCTATTGAATTATTATAAAGATTGTTTCTAAAACAACTATGGAGTCATGATTATAAAGATCATTGATGATCAGATGAATCCAATCCTCTTGTTTCTACCACACCACGAACAACAAATCATTCAAAACCGTCTTCCTCTCCAATAAATACTTTTCAGAGATATGTAGGTATATTATATATTCTTATTCACATAGTGGTCATTTTTCATTTCCTATATTCAACTATTATTCTTTTAAATACGTATATATAATAAAAAAAACAGAAACAAACAGCATTACAACCAAGCCCGGCTCGTTAATATATGGCGCCCCTAGGCTGATTACTTTTCAACTCCCCCTTGATTGATTATTTTTTAATTTTTAATCTTAATTAATGTCATAAGATTATTTTTTTATTTTTTTTTAAACAATAAATTTTAATAAAGAAAATTTTATTTAGGAAATTTACAAACTCGTTCAATATATAATATTAATAAAAATAAATTTATCGACCAGAAGAAAGAATTTTATCGACCAACGTTCTTCATTCGAATATAATCGAATCTCATAAAGCCAATCCATCCCTGATATATGTATGTACATGTTTATTTCGTTTAACGTCACGTTTCAGCACTATGTACATATTTTATTAAAATACAATTCCAAGTAGCCATTTGTACCGATGACAGTTTACCGTTTTATTCTTGAATCGTGGATATTTAACAGTCAACTTCCTGCGTTCCATGTAAATTATAATATTTTATAGTCAGTATAAGTTGAATATAATATGTTTTATAAATTCAAAGAGAGCCATTTTTTTTTCAATTTTATATCAAAAAAGAAAAGAAAAAATAAGGCTGCCTCGCGGCGCCCCTTAACTATGGCGCCCCTAGACACGTATCAAGTCTGCTGCCCTTTAAGCCAATCCTGATAACAACGTACTGTATAACATCAATACCAAATTAATTCTTAAAATTAATAACAACAATGAAATAAAATAAAAACAAAAACGTAAAGCAGATAAGTAAAAAAGAAAAGCATTGATATGGGATATATGTATGTATGTACATGTGTATGTGATACTAAGAAAAATAATCAAAAAATAAAAATCTAAAGAAGGAAAAGGAACAACAAAAAAGATCAATATTGTTAAAATAAGAGCAAGACTTTTGTATATAATGAGAAAATACATGAATAGTTGGTAGAATAGAATACGCATTAATGTGAAATAATAACGGAATTCGGAGAGATCTGATTGTACATTGGAATAGGATCTTACATAATAAATAAGGACTATCAATTATACAATACAATAATCAATTGAGTTTATTAGCATGGAATATAGATTTTTTTCATATGCATACATATTTTCTACTTGTATCAAACCTAAATTAACCCAATCTGGTTTCTACTTCTACTTTGACCAACCTGACCTTTACTAAAAATCAGTTTAATCTAAACCAAACAACTTCTCTGATACACTATCATACACTCCGAAGATTCTACATATTTAAGAATTCAATTACTTACAATCCAGATATACATAAAAAGCTATCCATTTCATAAAATCAATCCAATCTAAGAATCAATAAGAATTCCAATATACATACATGTGTACATGACCGTTGCAAAAGTGTCGAAAATTGGCTGAATCAAATGTGACAACGTGTCGAACGAGAGCGTCACGCAAGTTCGCTGTTAAAAATTGATCGTGCTTTACCAGTTTAGTTTGCCCTACTTTTGACACGCACCTGTATATAACCCCTCGATTGAACGCAATACCTTTGCAAAAATGTTTCCACGGTTCAATGGTTTTCTTAACTAATAACACACCAATGTTACGCAAGTTTGTTGTATCACTAGTTGACCGTCGAGAGTTCATTATTCCACTTTTGTTCGAAATGTTTCAAGCTGGAATACATCTTATAAAAAAATCGTCACGAAAGAACAACCATGCTAATATAAAGCTACCGAATATATTCATACATTACACAATCATTATGAAATATTATAACCATCGAATCGATTGAAACGTGCGCCCTCGCTAATTTGAAACGTGATGTATGTATGTTTTCTCACGGGAAATTACTCGACGAAATTGTAATTCGATGATTCGACCCTTTGACAATTCACGTCGATCAAATTTAGCATATGAAACGTATTATATATTGCTTACTGATCATTATGATCAATTCTATATGTCACTATTTCAAACCATCCATCATAAGTTAGTTAAATCGAGCGTAAATAGACGACGGACAAAATACTTGGATTTATTTTCTATTCATAAAATGT
Source organism: Arctopsyche grandis (assembly GCF_051622035.1). Taxonomy (NCBI): domain Eukaryota; kingdom Metazoa; phylum Arthropoda; class Insecta; order Trichoptera; family Hydropsychidae; genus Arctopsyche; species Arctopsyche grandis. The sequence continues at coordinate 22,535,696 of NC_135365.1, read as the reverse complement.
ACGCATTACATCACATGAATGTGAAATACTGAAATGTACAATCGAAATGTCAAGAAGTTGGTATTTTATTAAAATAAATATTTATTATAAATATCATTTTTCGATATGGAATTGTCTCATGTATGCCAATTTTGACCATCGAAACTATGGACGAGTAAGATTTTTGGAATTAATTCGTGTCAAAGAAAATGTGTTTTATTATGAACAATTGTATATTATTGAAAATGGTGTTTGTTATATTCCAAAGCATATACTGTAATATATATATTTAAATATTTGTATGTGTAGTGCCCTGATGTGCCAATAAAAAATACACCCTTTATATACACGTAGAATACACCTATCCGCCGATCGATAAACGATTTTTAATAGTATGTATTCTATTTATTTATTCATTTATTATTATAATATACACATAGAACAAATATATTTTACATGTCAAAATATTATTATATAATACGACGGATTCGTTTCGTCGAAAAATTATTATTACTATTATATTGATGTTCATATCTATTTTATTGATGCAAATATAATATTTCGATGATTTATCTTTTGCGAATCATTCACAGGTATGTTTCATTAATGTAATTATTACGAGTCAATTACGAAAATGCGTTTCAAAAGTATATTTTTAATACTCAAAAAAAAATATAATTATTGATAATGTGTCATTGATCTTTTCATTCATTTTTTTTTTATTTTGCACACATATTATTATGATAAATGATATTTATATTGTATAACATTTTGTTTGGAGAGTTTATCGAATTCTAGACCATCCGTTTTATTCGTACTGCGATATATGTTTGTATGTAAATTTTATATAAAAAAAATAAATAAAAAATATTAGACTGAATCAATTTTTAAATCATCCTCAATATCTACATATGATTATTTTTAAGGTCTACTTTAAACATTTTTAGTCATCCTTTTAGGTGCAAAATCAAGCGTTGTGTGTACATACATATATGTAAGTGTTTGTAATTTAGCATTCCTTTTTATGGTAGTATTACAAAATTCCAGTACTTTCAACGATAAATCAATCATTTTGATACCTATTTTGTAACCTATAATAGGAGACATCACGACGATATACCTTTAATTCAACGTATACAAGCAATTATTCCTGAACGAAACAATATATCGATCTACAAAATATACAAAATAGCTTGTACAAGGTGAAAACTTTTCCGAAATTCATTTTTGAACATTTTTTTTTCGAATCGCCTTTCAAAATGAAAATGTTGTTTTTCAGAAAAAATAAAGAATAGCGTACGTGTAATTTATTTCGATTTCGTTCAGTAAGAACAAAACAAAATTTTGCTTTTGTATTATTTATTTCAAATAGAGTCCCGCCCATGAATATTTTCTATTCAAAAAACAAATCATTTTCCATACAATTTTTTTATTTAAATTCGATTTTTATTATAAAAACTCCCATTTATTACATAGCATCTTACTAACCGGATGCTTCGCTTTATAAAACCCAAAAGAAATGACGATTGAACATAGCCAGAACATCTGTAACGTTATTTCAAAAAAAAAATAGGAACAGATGCGCATCAGTTGTGACGTGCGAGCGAATTTTATTAATTCGATTTAATATAAAAATTTACAGCATATGCTCAAAAATCGTACAAAATAAAGCAAATAATACTTTTATCCCACAGTAGCGAGTCGGATGATCTTAATTGTAAACAATTTCAACGAAAGTGTAAAAAATAAGGTTTATTCAGTATAATGAAACGTTTCATCATGCAAGTTTCCAACTTTTTATCTATAGCACCTGTGCAAATTCGGCAATATGTCTGCAAATATTTTTCCTTTTTTTTTCATCTTTTGGTTCGACGCAAAGTTCTCTTAAACCGCAAAACTTTTTTTTTTTGTTTTTACTCATTTGGAAGGAAAAGCTATTTTCTTTCACGCTTCAACGCGATTCAACTTTATTTCTTATGAACGCCATAATCTGCGCATTTAAAATTTAATAAAGTAATTTTTTTCCAGCTCCCTCCGTCCATATAAAAATATATATTTACCATCGTCTTTTGAAGAAGTGCCCCATTTTAATTTAAAGCAAATTCAAAGTTACCTACTCTTCTGCTAAATTTAATGGCATTCTATAATACGAACGGGACTAATTCGGATTACCGAAGACCGTTTTCAATTTACTTTATCGGCAAACGGTTCGATTCAAAGCCCAAATCAAATTTTCCCATTTACACACAGAACACCTCTCACTAAAATTAACGAGGCAAAAATAAAAGATTATTCCCATAGATAAACACTACTATTATTGTATACATACCTGAACGTACATACATATATGCTGAAAATAATACGATTATACATTTTTGGGTAAGCTAATTGGGTTGAATCTCTTACTAGGTCACGCGTTGTACCTAAAAGGGAATAAATTGAAATACCCAGGATATACCTATTTCCGCACCGGTGCCAGGAAATATTAATATTCCATTTTACAGGAAATGTTTTCGTACATTGGATGGCTGGAGGTTGTATTTCCAGCGCTTTGCCTATTTTTCGTTCTAATTTTAATTAAAGCTATCGACCGAATTTGCCATTCATTTGCATAATTGCGCGATAAGATACACACAATCCAGTGGCATTCAAACTTTGAACGAATCCTCTGAACTTTTGGAGTATCTCTACTCAAATTGCGATTGAGATAAGAGACAATACAGAGAGCTCTTTCAACGAGATGCAACTTATGACGTTTGCGAATTCTTCGACAATGAAGTCATCTCAGAATTAAACTTATGCATGTATACATTCATACATACCTTCTCATTTGAAAATAGCCATAAACTGTACGGCAATAAAGAACTTTTTGAAAGAGTCGTTGTAAATTTAAAGAAATACTTTGGAGACAAATACAGTCATGAATTAGTCATCGTATAATTTGAGCTTCTCACAGATCGTACGATATCTATATGTATTTCAAAAGAAATGTACCAATTCGACTATCGATCTGGATGTGTAAGGAATGTACCACTCGATCTATCGAGTGGTTTAAATAAACAACGACAAAAAAACCATGATTTTTTGTATCTTTTCCATGACACTGAAGCTCTATTATGCGGAAGCTATAAAGTTATTGATAAAAATATAAAATAAATGTACCATCCATTTATACGACAAATCAGTATATCGTGTGTGAAACAATGAGCGTGATACACAGAATGATATTACACATAAAGCACCCTACACACGTTCATAGTCTTTAAGTATTGATATAATCGTGACATGGCATGAACTCCCTACACGATCATTGATGGGCCAACATGCATGTACATATAATTTGTACAAAAATAGACTATCTCAGTCTGTTATATATAAATATGTACATATAAACAATCTCGAAATTAGATCAAAATGTCAATATTTACTATATGTACGATATGTTCGTATAATGCGATCGATTTGAGAATGTATTATTCTGTCATGGAACCCTTGAAATTCATTTTTACCGACTGCGACTGTGACATATTTAATAAATTTCTTGATAAATCATTATTTTCTGAAAAGTAAAAAATATAGATAAATTGATATTTTGATTTTGTGAGATATAATCAATAAATTCAAGTATGTAAAGTGATTGAGTTGAATTTTTAAAATATAAATGAATCAACAGTTAAGTATAAATGGCACGGCCGTAGCCAGGGGGGGGGGGGTTATAAGGGCGCGAACGACCCCTAAATTTAAAAAATAATGCATATTTACATACAAACAAATCATAAAAACCAAATTTTTATTTTTATTCAACTCTTCGGGTGAAATTTTTTTCAAAAAATAGACACATAAAACCTTTTGATAGTAAACTTTTTTTCCAAAATATAGCGTGATTAATTAATTTGATAATTTGGTTCAAAAAATCATAAAAATAACGAAAAGTCGATTATTTTATTTAATACGATATTCTAGTCATATGGATTCACTGGATAACTATTTATTTCAAATGTGTCGAAGAATATCTACATAAGTCTGTCCTGAAAATTAATATTTTAATCATTTACTATAAAATACTTGATTACTTTTGTTTGATTTTGCATTTTTTTAATCAAACAATCAGATATGACTTCGTGCATTTAAGGCTTATCAAATGAATTATTTATTGTTGATACGCGTTATCAACTACATATATATTGTATAAACAAACAAAAGAAAACGAAGGTTTTTGAAAAAAATAAAACATTAAAAAAATAAGAAATTCACAATAAAATGGAAAATTCTCTTTGAAATTCGAAAAAAGTTCATCAAAAACAATATTGTATACATACATATAATGAAATGAAAAACAAAGCTACGAATGTACACACACACTTAAAAATAAAGAAAGTCACAAAAAGGCTTTGTATTAGCAGAAAAAAAAGTTTCAGAATTCAATTTATTTGCACCTTTTCTCAGAATAGTCAATAAAAAATTCCATTGAATCCAATCCCGCCATAAATCCGCAGATTCCACACTTCTATACAACAATCTTATACCTCATTTCATTTAACTTGCCAGTAAACATACTCTGAATCTCAATTCCGATTGGTAGACCAACTTTGTTATGAACCTCTGAATGCGCAACTCCCATTGTTCCAAACATCAAAAGATCTATGTATGTACATATGTACATACATACATATATACATAGTTCTACTTTCGCATAAATCTTCCCGCGCTTCCGGACCATTTTTGCACTGCGACCACAAACAAAAATCTCGAGCTAGAATTTTCGCATGATCACAAAACTTCATCTACATATTGTTACTACGTACATAGATAAAGAAAAAAAATATCACAGTACAAAAATTAGTCAATCGTGGAACAAAACTTTTATCCCACCAACTTGAATCGCTAATTTCTCTAAACAAAACGAAACGAGATGTACTACACGACAGACCAAAGTTCGCAAACGGCCCGAGCAATCCAAGCCCAATGATTCAACGAGTGGCCAATGCTCAATCAGTGGCGTATCATCAACTGTCGCAAAGCTTGAAAATTAGATACGAATTTTTTTTTTTTAACAAACTTGAATTTTTATATCTATTAATATATAATTTCGAAAGAGACTTTGTATGTAATATAATGGGAATTTAGTAAGCAATTCAAAATTTCTATGACGATGAGTCGGTTGTTTTTTCGATTCAAATAAATTTAATAAAAAAACAAATGAATATTTACTATTAGATTCGCCATGTTTAAGCTGTTTATATTACAAATACTGAGCGAAGCCGGGTAAAACAACTAGTAAATTATAAGCATAAAAAATGTTTAATAATCATAGGCTGTTCACGAAATCATAGGATGCTAAAAAATTCAAAACGGTTTAAAAATAAGAAAAATCTTGTTTTCTATTTATGTAAATTTTAATTCACAAAAATTATGATTAAAAAATAGAAATAAATTAAGCGACGCACCGAAAATTCTCTCGGTGTTAAGCAGAGGCTTAACCATCGAACTATGCTGCTGGTTATTTATTTATTTATTTATTTTTATTTTATTTATTTTTATTTTTACAAACATATTTTCACATACATATATACAAATATACCAGGAAGGCTTAACAGGTAAACCCCAAATGGTCAATATACATATATTACAAACATCGTATTAATACGATAAATAACGATGAATAACTTTCATGTAACAATACGAATGTTATATTCGATAAACAACCACAGAGACATCTATCGTGAGCAATATGGCGAAACCTAAGATATAACAATAACTAAAGAAAGAAAAATTGGCAAATTCTGATAAGAAACGATCGACCTAGACAAATCAAGGTCTGGCCAACAACGAGACTTAGCGGGGAATCGAACTCGTAACATCAAGTACGAAATAATTCAACATTCACCACTAGACCACGCTGCTGGTTAAATTACAATCTCAAAATAATTTAAATTACAATCTTAAAATAAACCGTTAACTATTTAATTAATTAAGCATAACTTATGTGAACTTATAATCATAGGCCGGCACGACACTTTTTGCTCTCTAGTTTTGTAGTTTGCCCTGTTTCCTGGAAAATAGCCCCAAAACGCCCTCTTTCCTGGAAAAAAGCACGCTGTACCGTCGAAGACTGCTTATAATCAGAGAAATGTAATATTTATAGAAGTGACTATAGGTGCTCTTTTGTTGTCAAGTAACATTCTGTCCACGGACAGATCTAAATAATTTTAGCATCAGTCGTATTTGACGCTTGGTGCTCGACGTATTTTTATTTATATATAATTTTAGCTATTACCTAATTTACAAAAAAAAAAAACATTTCAATAACTTATATCTAAAATTCTATATTTAACTTATATGTACTGTCCCTCACAGAGGTGTCTCTTTGCTCCTCGCAAGAATGCATCCATGGTCTTAGAAGACCTGATGCACTCAGGGAGGGCGTTATACATTACAATAATTCCAACTATTTTAATAATTCCATGTTGGATTTTCTATTAACAAATTTAGATTGTCAGAATATTATTATTTCAAATTCAGTTGATTCCTTGGTTCCTGAAGACAGCTATCATCCTGCTCTTGATATTCATTTAAAATTAACTATAACTTATTCCTCACTTCGTTTAATAAATAACTGTCTTAATACCTCTGTCCTAAATGGATGGTTATTTACAAATGTTGATTTCAAATATTTAAATGATATTCTTTGTAATTGTCAATGGGAGCGAGTTTATGAGTGCAAAGATGTTAATTTGGCCCTCTCTAATTTCTATGACATTATATATTCTATTTTTAATGATTGTTTTCGGTTGAAAGGATTAGTGACGAGTAAAAGGATTTATCCGCCTTGGTTTACTAAAGAAATTATTAATCTCTTAAAAAGTAAATATCAAACACATAAACTCTGGAAGAAATCGAGCAATCCTCTTATCTTAAATAATTTCCGTATTTTACGTACGGAAATTAAGAAATTAATTAATAATGCATATAATGTTTATGTAGCTGATTGTGAAAGTTCCATAGTTAAAAACCCTAAGAAATTCTGGAACTTCATCAATTCTAAACGTGTAAATCGTGTAAAGTCGACCATTATGTACAATGATTCTGGATTGTTAGAGGGTGATCAAAACATTGCTAATGGATTTGCCGACTTTTTTAAATCAGTTTTCAATAATCCTACTGATTCCATGGAACCTACCAATGACTCGGAATTTACTTTCCCCACTTTAGCGATTAATCATCTTGACTCTTCCGATCTGAAATATGGCTTTCTAAAGTTAAAAAATATTTATTCTTCCGGTCCTGACTCCATCCCTAATTACATCCTAAAAGGATGTGAGGTTAGTCTCTTAGAACCTTTAAAATTCATTTTTAATTTAATTCTAAGGAACTCTTCATTCCCCAATTTATGGAAATGCTCTAAAGTAACTCCTATTCATAAGAAGGACGATAAATCTTGTGTAAGGAACTACAGACCAATAACTATCTTGTCAGCGCCAGCCAAAATGTTTGAGGTAATATTACACAGATACATTTTTAATCACTTTCAAAGTATGCTCATTGATCAGCAGCATGGCTTTCGTCCGGCCAGATCAGCTATTACCAACTTGTTATGTTTCTCTAATGACATAACCAGCACTTTGGATTGTAATAATCAAATGGATGTAATATATACTGATTTTGAGAAGGCGTTTGATAAAGTTGATCATAAAATTTTGGTTAGTAAATTAAGTTTTATTGGATTTACTTATAATCTTGTTGGTCTTTTTATTTCTTATTTACAGGATCGACGTCAATTCGTTAAGTTTGGGAGTTGCTTTTCTTATGAGTATGTTGCCACTTCTGGGATTCCCCAAGGATCAAATCTTGGCCCTTTATTATTCCTAATATTTATCAACGATATTCAATCTTCTATTCACCATTCTAAATTTTTATTATATGCGGATGACTTAAAAATCTATAAGAGAATAATTGATTTACCTGACGCTCTTTATTTGCAAGAGGATTTGAATTCTATTTATGAATGGGCTAATGTTAATAAACTTCCCTTCAATATCCTAAAGTGTCGGGTCATTTCTTACTCTCGTTCTCGTTCTCCTATTAAATATCCGTATAAATTTCATGATTCTCTTCTTCAGAGAGAATTATTTATATCTGATCTGGGAATAGTCTTCGAAAATAGTTGGAGTTTCAACATTCACATTGAGAATATCTGTGATAGGGCAACAAAAATCCTTGGATTCGTAATCCGTAATTCGTCTGAACTAGGGCTCACTGCCATTCGTCTCTTATATTGTACATTAGTTCGCAGTGTGCTCGAGTTTGGCTCCATTATATGGTCTCCCTATCAACTTCGTTACTCTCTAATGTTGGAACGAGTCCAAAGGAAATTCCTTAGATTTTTATATCTGAAAACATTTGGATTTTATCCATATCTGTTCCCTAGTGCCTTTGTCTTGGGATCTTTGGGTTTCAACTCCCTGGCAAAGAGAAGAGATTTATTTCTTGGGAAACATTTCGTAAAATTACTTAGAGGAGAGATTCACAATCCCACTATCCTGGAGAAACTAAAATTCTGGGCCCCGGAAAATCGTAGAGTTTTAAGAAAACATGATATATTTTTACCAATTAGGGCTAAATCAAACGTGCTCATGAACTCCCCCCTCTCGAGAGCTGTTCGACTCCTTAACTTACTGGCACAATACTTGGACCTATTCGATGCCAGTTATGTTGAGTTGGTGGAACACATCCTAAATAGCACGATATAAATTTTTCAATCTTATTTCTTTGTTTTTATTTTGTGTACATATTTTTTACTTGATTTTTATTATTTTTTTATGATGTTTTTGTTTATTTATGATTTTTATTATTTTCTTATGTTTTTTTTTTTTTATTTATGATTTTTATTATTTTTTTTTATGATGTTTTTTTTGTAATTTTTATGATTTTTATTATTTGTATTAAAATCACATTGACGCTTTGGGGCAACCTGTCAAGTCTCTGTGGTATTGATTTTTTAAAATAAAATAAAATAAAATAAAATTAGTACACCCCTGTGAAAGACACTCCCAGCTGTCTTTCTTTTTCTTACTCTACCTACAACTAAATTATTCTTATTTCTAGTGTAATGATTATGAATATCTCTATTTCTTATTCTATAATCTTTAAAATAATCGGGTAATAACTCATGATCTAACTTATTCATTTATTTATTTTATTTATTTATATATATTTTAGCTATCAAGCTAATTTAAAAATACATCTTAATTATTATACTTAACTCTAAAATTTATAATTAACTTATATGTACTGTCCCTCACAGAGGTGTCTCTTCGCACCTCGCAGGAATGCATCCATGTTTTTAGCAGACCTGATGCACTCAGGGAGGGCATTATACATGAGCACACCCCTGTGAAAAACACCCCCAGCCGTCTTATTCTTTCTTACTCTACTTACAACTAGTTTGTCCTTATCTCTATTCCTTATTATATAATCATCAAAATACTTAGGTAATAACTTATGATCTAACTTATAAACAAAAGACAATGTACTAATATTTAGACTAATTCTAATACTCATCCATCCTAATTCATCTAACATACTTCCAGTACTCTTAAATCTACTCACATTCAAAATACCTCTCATTTTTTCTAAATCTTGGCCACTAAACAAATTAAGCACAGTGGCACAATAAACCACATGTGGCAAGATAATTGAATTAAACACTAAAATTTTACTTTTTTTTACTTAAAATATTTCTTAATCTACATAATATACCAACTTTTCTAGCCATTTTTTTTATTATATAGTCAGCGTGCATTTTAAAATTTAGTCCTATAAACAAACGATAATGTGCTTAGCTTCAAACTTTATTGTATGTCCGATAAAAACTTTTCTGTTTGTTTATATTACTCGCAAGATGGGCAAGCATCGGTAAAAATTGCACAATACATTCAAAAACACACAATAAACAACATGGGATACATTAGTATAAGTAAATTGATCCGATTCTATTCCGTGCAATGTAGCGTATTTATAGAGACGTACCGCGTAAAATTGACAACAATTATTTATTCGAAAGGGCCCCTCTATTCTTATTACATCTCTCTGCTTATAATTGTCTAAAAAATTTCGACTATTGAAAAAAATAAATCATTTTTTGTCTTTCCAAAGTGGTGCCCAGGGTTTTGGGTCCTGATGCGGTCGCATCATCCTGCACCAGGCAGAATACGCCACTGGAGTCGCTCAACCAATTGATACTTCGACATAAGGACATGGAGAGGAGGTGGCTGGCCTGTCCGTCTGTCAATCTGTCCTCGATGACGTTTCATTTTGATGACGGCACCTGCCCCTTCCATGCCGATCAGCTGCTTGTCGACTGAGCCGGTCGCCGTTGAGTCAGTGCACGCATAGCGGTCGACTCAGTCGCTCGCATCAACGCGCTAAAATCGCAATCATCAATTCGAAAAGACCGTTGACGCTGAATCATTCGGTAATTCGCACTGCACATAATGGCAATTGGAGATTCGCGAATGCGCGCGCTCCCTAGCGGATCGCTATAGAAAGCTTCGCGCGCACTCAGGAATGCCAACCCTCTCCCTAGGGATGACTGCTCATCCCCCCCAACAAGATATATCACATGAAACTTTTTTTTAATTGATTGTTTGGTTTATTTCAATGTTTGTGCTACCTGCTATGTGGTAAAAATTTGGTACGAATTTACATTGTGCGAATAATATTCAAAATTTTATTCTATTGAAGCGAAATGGTTAAATGCTTACATATAAGTGAATACTAATGTAGTGTGAGTCTCTGCAAAGAAATGCTGAAAACTTTTTAAATATTTATTTATCTTTGCTTAATAATATGCTCGTATACAATTTTGATAGACGTATCTTTCAGCAGAATTTTGCTATTGTGAATAAAAGCAATTACATATGTATATGTATACAAATAAAACTATTCTTATTATTTTTTTTGATTTACTGCTACGTCTCTAAGGAGACAAACTTTTCAAAAGAATTTTTTAACGTCACTTTTGTTTTGCGTTTGTCAGTAGTACACATTAGAGTGGTCCTCATTTTGACACTTAAAAGTCTTTTAGTGATCGTATATGTCTAAAATGTTTTTTAAAAAAACTTAGAATAAATATAAAAAATGAATCGTTATATAGTTTACGTCCCCAAATGAAAAATTAGACTATGACACTGTCAAAATAAAAAAGATCATTCTAGATAGGGTGATCATACGTCCCATTTTGGCCGGGACACTCCTGTTTTTTATGTGCTTTACGTTCGTCCCATCGTTTTTCATAAAATTTGTTGATTTTTCCCGTTTTGTACTTTTTTTTTCAAATCAAGATTTTTTCCCTAACACAAATATTATGAAATCAATATATTCGTTCAAAATAATATATAAATTTTGAGTCACATCATTTGTTTAACATATTTCTGAAAAATAATCGCCTTGTGCTATTATTATCATCATAATTATTTGTAAAATAAAATATTATGTACATTATATAATATTTAATTTTTTATCTTGTTTTATTTTCTTTGAAACAAATGTACATTCTGGTAAAAATTAAATTACTTAACAAAAGAAGATATGAAAACTAAAGAAATCTAAAAGTTGGGCACAATTTTTGTAATTAAAAGAAACCGATATCTTTTTGGAAAATTTGCAGTTCTTTTATTTGTTAATTTTACACGTTTCAGACAAAAATCAAATATTATATTATTTATTTATCTCGTTTCTATTTTCCAAGGATTTATTGGTTATTTGAGGGAAATATTATAAAATTTTTGAACGTGCAACACATTTATTTTAAAGAAGGGAGCGTCTCGTTTTGATTCCTGGAAAATATGGTCACCCTAATTCTGGAGAATATAATTACATTCAGATTTTTTTCCATATTATTTGACCCCTCTTTCCATATGTTACAAATTTCATTTGCATTCTTATCATAAATACTACAAGCCTATTTATCCGCAGAAAAAATGCCGTTGAAATAATCCAAAGAATAACATTGAATTCAAAACTTTTTTTTTGGTTTGTAAAGAGGGTTGGCAATCCTAATTTATCCTTTGAATCATTTATAAATTCATTTAATGGATCATTTGAACCATTGTTAAATGTGTATATATGTACGTATGTATTTATGTGCATATGTGTGTATTGAGACAATTTTTTATGTGAACCTTGATGACAAAATGGTCATGATCCATTAGACAGCTATCTTACCATATAAAGTCATCGAAGATTGTTGCGACAAACTCATTTTCAACACAATTAAACGTCAATTAAAATCTAAAAATAGTTTTTCATTATAATTTTTGACCTAAGTTAACTTTTGTGACAAAAACGTAGCAATATGCGTGCGGAAAATAATACGACTTGACTTATTGGAGGCCGGATAATAAAATCGCGCATAATTATTACCAGAAGTGTTTCGCATGTTGCCGAAATAACGAAAGTTTAGATAAAATCTTCAACGTTTGCGTGCCGTTGCCGAAAAATTCGAGCAACTAATAAAAAACGATTAAATAATAAAAAAAAATAGGACGAAGCCTACTTTTTGTGATCTCAATAGGAAATATTTTCAACCATTCAATTGTCAGATTAATAATAATTGATTCAACTGAATTAATAATTTCCTGAACTAACGGTTGTTTTATTTTACGTAAACAGTAACAATAATAATAACAAACGGTCTAGTCATCACTTCGATATCATTGCCAGTGTTAAAATCGTAACATTGCCATGTAATTTAAATTAAATATGCCAACAAATGTTATCAGTTACGACAGCCAAAGAGACGCCTCAACTGATAACGTCTCGGTTAATTTCAATTTATGCAAAATAATGATAGAACCTTCGAATGCAAATCACCGAATTTTTTACCCTAGATTTTTATTTTCCACCAACTCGTAAATTTCCTCCATAAAAACCCTGCGAACGACCTGTCGTAAAATTGATAGTGAATTTCTTACACGGCATATTAATTCAATTTATACCTCGATGATGACTTTCAAATTTTGCACAGATGCGTAATCGTTAAATCATTACAAATGGATACATTCAAATTTTTGATGATCACAGTCGGAAAGTGAAATCATCATTTATTTGTTCGGCGCTAAATCATTCAGCATAAATTAAAATTTAATTAACCGTACGCTAATTTATCAATATTATTGTTTACAAAGAACAATTTTTCCTGTAATTTAATTAGCGTCAGATTTAAACGGAAAATTACATAACGCGTCAATTCCTCTTCCGGTACGATTCAACTTCCTAATTTTAATTGAACTATTGTAATAATAAGCTAAATAAGAACACAATTAGAAGTAATTCAATTTGAATAAAGTCATCCACATATTGCTGTAAATTTAAAATTAAAATTAAACGATTCCTTTATTTTTTTTTCACATACTGAAAAAATCGTTCGTTTGTTATTTCATTAATTTTCATTCTCGATTGAGTTTGTCGTAACTTTTTCGTCATAAGATTTTCACAATCTTCTTCTAAATTACAGCAGAACTGTTCTGACACTGTTCAAAGGTGTTTTTTTTATATATAAATAAATTGTGCAAGTGAAAAAATCTGCGGCAAAATGAGCACAGGCGGATCGAGACTCGCCGAAATGCAGGTAAATATAATTCACATCAATTACAATACAACAATAATCCATATTATAAAACTGCCAATCAAATACCACACTTATTCACTACAACATACGGTTCATTATCGAAAACAGGTCAATATAATATTCCTCGATTTCGAACTATACTGTGAAGTTGCACTTGACCCCCATACGATTTGTCAAATTTAACCACTATTAGTTATATTACATATTTAGAATTATTTCGATCGTGTGAAAGATGAAGATGCGGAAGTTTCCAAAGTGTTTTCGTAACGGTCGAGATGATGACATCCATTAAAACAATCGATTTGTACATATGTAGGTCAACAAACCGACACGTTTATATGGTTCAATGTTTTTATTTTCCCGTGTATGCATACTATGAACGACATGCGCAAAATTGCATTAAATCGATAAGCAATTAATTTATAGGACGACTGGGGATTTCTATGAATGGCTTAAATTCTGTAATCAGTCTGTAATCGGTTTTAAATTCGATCGAAATTTCGAATTTAAATCGAAAAACTTTATTTGATTCTGTCGACGTACATATGACATAGGTGGCTTTTCTCATGTTCTTCAGTAATATAATATGTCGATTTTACAGCATTGTTTTTATTCCTCGTCAAAAGCAACAGAAAATCAGTGAAGCAATCTTCTTTTCTGGACACTTGATTACTGGATGATGTGAAAAGTTTATCGCAATAGAGAAACTTTATTCGAAATTCAGTAGATTCTTCAAATAATAAAATTAATGTTTAAAACAAAAAAGTCATAAAGTGGGAGTGAATCCGTGACAAAACTGAATGACTGATCATTGATACATGCCAAGCTTGATTTGAAGAGGCGTATGTCCAAAAATGAAAAACTTTATTATAAATTCTGTGATATTGAGATTAATCATGTTTGAAGTTTCGTCACGAAGATTTTCGCTTTTTCATTTTGATTTTGATTTAAGCTTTTCGTATTTTGATTTTAGGACCAGAATAAAAATAGGTACGATAATTTGGTTTTAACTTTTTCGTGTGGAACTCTTGCGATACTGTTTTTTATTTTTTTATTTTATTACATATGTACATACATACAGCCAACAGTACGGCTCGGTGGTTGCGTTTTATGTTAAGCACCGAAAGGTTACCGGGTCTGATCCCGTGCTAATACTTAATGCTGCTGGTCAGTCATATTTGTGACTCCAAATCGATCGTTTCTTATCATAGATTGCCAATTTATCTGATTTCATTGTTGAAACGGTTCCTCTATCAAATTGGCAAAAAGCATCCTACGCACTATGTCACCAATATCTGAATTTGATTTATTTACAATATGTAAAAATGTATGTACAAGTCTAAATCCATAGATGTCTCAATGATTTAATTATTTAATTAATTATTAATTAACTCAGTGCTATTGAGCATCTCGAAATTCAGCGATTTATGTAATAAAAAATTTTAGGCCTTCCTGTTATGTAAAATAAAATAAAATACATCATATGACAGGAATTATCCCAAGGCGACACATATACTTAGATTATTTTTTACATAGGTACTTACAATTATTCAAACATAACAGGACATAAAATACAATAGAGACATCTATGGATAGTCAATATTTATTTTTGATATTAAATTTACGAGAAATATTTTATGTAGGTAGCATTTTATAAGATTTAACAAATTTCTTGAATTTTCGAGAGATTGAAGAAGAGGATAACGATTTATTGGATTCGTCACAACAATTAAGCTAGAAAAATCTGAATATTCTAACAGAAGATGCTCAATCTGTGTTTTAATAACCGTAAGATATCGCTAGCAGCGTTTTTGGCCAGTGCTTGAACCCACGACCTATCTAAAGGTATGCAATAGCTCTATCAGTGCACTACGCCGTGGCAATTTTGATTCCATAAAAAGGAAAATCAATTGGCTCGAGTGGAAAGTGTTCTCCAGTCAATGATACAATATTCAAAAATGAATTATCATTTTAATTAGCCAGCAGATGGCGGAATTAATTATGATTAAGTAGTGCTGAACGCCTGTTTTCGTAATTTTTCATCGGAATGAACTGTGGAGAAAATTTATAAACTCGCGCTTCACAGTGTATACATTTATTTATACACAAATACATATTCCACTGTGTACATTTTACGGTTGAAAATGATATGTGTTGTAGTCGTTTGCTTTGAAAGGAAAGAATGAAAAAAAAATGGTGAAATAAAGTACAGTGGAGAAATCATCTGTGGGTGCTTACAGGAAACGGAAGGAGCGGAGAAAAACGTGGGAAATGGAAACATTCGGTGCTGTTTTTTTTTTTTTGTTATATACATACATATATAATTTTTTTTATTATTATTATTATTATTTCTTTTCTTTTCATTCTCACTCGCTGACTTTTGCCGTTTTGATATTTTAATCCTCGCGCATAAATTAACATTACGGAGCGTTGCCACAGAGAGAGACGGAGAAGAAAAAAAAAGGAAACACTTTACGATGTATTTTAATACGTTTGCTTTCATTTGTATAATAATGTGATATAATTTCTATTATACTTACGTGTATGGGCTATTGTCGGTGTCGTGTGCGTGTGTGTGTGTGTGTGTGTGTGCGTATCGCGAAATTGAGTAAATATTTTCGTACTTATTGCTATTTACAATCGGTAAATATTAATCAAAACTATCTTGAGTAGTAAGTTTGAACCGCGCAGAATCAAAGTTTTGTTTGTTCTTGTTCTCCTCTCGTTTATCCGACTTTCGCGCAACTTAAACCCCCATAAGAATTCGGCACGCACTCACTCCTCGTCAATATTACGTATTATAGATCGAAAGAGTGGACTAAGCACTCTATGTAGTATGTATAGGTATAATACATACATATGTGCGTGCGGAATAGTTTATGGGCGATTTCATTAGCGCGATTATCACAAATTGCACGTCACTTTAATACAATAGAAAAACTTTATACATATGTACTGGGAAACGATACAGCATACATGTGTATTATGTAGTACGTTTGGCTTGAACTATGACGCTTTCTTGAAATTTGATACTATAATATTTTTCAACATCTAAATGTTTTAAATTTAAATAAATATTTTTCAACATCTTTTGATTTATCCAAATGACCATGCGTCCTCGGCGGTGAATAACGATAGGAATAAAATCTTCAAATTAAATTTTGAAATTTAATATACACATATGCACTTTGTGTGTATCATTTATTTAAATTATAAAACTTAAGAGTTACAATAATAAAAGTCTGCTTTAGTAGACCTGAAATGTTCTTATCATTTATATATGCAACCGTCGTATGATTTGAAATATCTCTTTTGGAAAATCATATTTTGCATTATTTTATTAAATTTGAACATTTCCAAGACATTTGCATTTTTTTTTATTATGAGTAGTTTTTTCATTAAAAAACGAACAAAGGTCTATTCGCGCTATCCAGCAGCAGTTCTCGGCTACAGTATGGCACCACAGCCTACGTAAACGTCAGTTTCTATTCATACTACATATATCCAGCACCTCGCGGTTTCGGCCCGTTCAGACAAGTTTTGGCCGAGTGCAAGACAAAATCGGCCTACATTTACTCTACAGAGCACGACGATACGGCACAATATTGCTTGCGTCGTATCGTCGAGTCAATATTGTCACAATATGACATTTACGAAAATATGCGCATGCGCACTTTCGTTAATACGTGTGCACTCGCTACTATGACGTCATGTCGGGCGTGAATATTTCCAAAGTGATCAAAGAAAATCGGTGTTGCTTGATACGTTACGGTTACATGCACTACTGTATAGTATGAATAGCTTTTGTCGGCCAATGCTGTTACCGGCTGTTACATCTACGTCACGTTAGACATGAATGTGTCCGCACAAAATTTACCAAATAATACTTTTCGTACTGCTATTTACGTGCTGTTTTGGTTTTTTTTGTGTAGTTTTGTGAAAAAACGTTAGCACGTCCAATATATTCCAATGTGTGAAATAATATACAACAACGTGTGAAAAAACGCTAGCACGTCCAATATATTCCATAGCCATTGAGGCCAAAACTCACCCCATGGAGCGTTTTCGTTGATATTGTATTCTTATATTGACATGGGTTGGATCCGTGAACGATTACGGTGATTACCATATTTGAAGAAATGTAAAAGAAATTTGTCGAAATAATAAGATCTAAAAAATTAACAATGAAATAAAAACACATCCATTCACAGCTGTAATCTACCTAGGCATACCGTGCGGTACGATTATGTATGTTTGCGCGCTTAAACTAATTTCTAAAGTATTTCAAATATCAAAATATTAGCTCTTGGGCTTCATTACTATATTACATAGCTAATTTGCAATAAGTAGCGAGAGTAATAGCGGCATTGTAAAAATGACTAAAATTCGAGAAGTTGCCGCGTTCAAATTATTAATGGCTCCTTTATGCAGAATGCTTCAATAACTCGAAACATTTATAGTAAGTCATCGTCTATATTGTTCGCCAATATCGATAAATCATGTATAAAATAGCTCTCCAAATATCAAAATTTTCCCCGGCTATCGTTCGCATAGTTTCCCAAACTGTCAGTATCTCTGCAATACGTACATACATATTTCATTATATACATAGGTATATGTATATATATACATATATGTATTATACAAACTTACATATGTATAGGTATGTACATACATACAGAAGTATGTACCTAGAACAATTCCGATGGAATATTGCCAGGCATCGTCGGAACGGAATGCTTTTGTTTTGACGATACGTCCGTCGTCTCCGGCAAACATTGTAACCCGTCAATATCCTTCAGATGTCCAATATCCGTTACGCAGCCATTTCCATGTCCTTCGCATCTCCTGTGCCGTTTCCTGGATCGAATATTACGCGAACAACCCTGACATCGATGCATCCGCAGTATAAACTAACGATGCCTTCAAGTATGAGTAATTTCCAACGATGGCAAAAAATTGTGAAATTATGTAATAATGTAATACGGACAGGGCTGTTCAAACTGTGATACGCGAAACGAAACCGGCTTATCTTATCAAAACATATGTACATATCTGTAAGATTTTTGCTGCTACTGCTTGACTAATTACAGTGAAATTCGTTATTTTTAACATCTTCATGACTAATTAAAGGTTCAGACACGCAGATTTTTACTTTATTTTAGATATGTAGATTCGCACACGTAAAAGAAACGCTGGCATGCTTAGTCTGTGCCGTCGCGATCTTCCCAAAACTCATCCATTGGAATGTTTTCGGTGATATTTATCCTCATAATTATTTTAACAAAGCTTAATCTATGGATAAATTTTGACAAACTTTTGATATTTGAAATATATAAAGATATGTAGAAGGAATTTTTCGGAATAATATAATCGTTCGAATTAACAATAACCTGAAGAAACAACCTTCCCAGCTGGAAACCACGAGCCTTAACAACTTCGACTAACGATTTTAATAGTTATTTATTTAAGAATACTTGGGAAGTATTCTTTTTTTAGAGTCTGAGAATGTGAAAGCTCAGATGAATGTTATTATTTAATCATACGACAGTTATTGTAATGGCTATTTATAATTTCATAAACTTCAATTACTAGATGACCTCCTATTCTTCTCGTCTCCAAAGTGTAAACATTCACGCTCTTTAATCTCATACATTTGGAAGGCATTTTGTATTATATTGTTCGGAAGGTACACTTCTACATACATACATACATATGTACATATATACATATGCAAAATGTGACAAAATATTTTAAAAGCTTACCAGATTTTAGGGGGTAATTACTTATTTTCCTGAATCAAACGTCATTTTTGAATAGATTAGAAATCCTTTTATTACTTATGTTCAAGATATAGTTGAATATAATTTAATGTTTGATTTTTAAATGCTTTTTATTATGACGAAACTATGTTAACGAGACGTCTTATATATATTTTAATAGCTACTGATCTACTGATCATTTTCTATTTTACAATTTTAATTTAATTTCGTTAGTAATTATAGTATTATATTATTCTAATGTTAATGAAAAATAGCTCAAAAACCTATTTACAATTCTTATAATTTAATATAAATATGATAGTTAAATACCTTCTAAAATACTGCATAAAGTAAAATTTCTTACCGTACATATGTATGTATATTCAAGTTTATCTTACTACGACAAATTCATAGGTAGAAATTTTTCAAATAGATATAAAGTTCCTCCTACTTATAATCTAATTATTTTTGTCAAAATTAGAGGTTGGTTCCCCTTTAAAATCTCTGTTTCTAAGCGGGTATGAACACATACATATGTGTGTACATATGTAAGTATGGGAAACACCGATCTAACGAATACGTAGTATATGAGATCATCGTCTGCAAGAATTAATTAGAAACCGCAGGAAACAATACCGCGTGCGATTATTATTATATATCATTAACAGGTGTATTGCAATTTCGATCAGAGCTACTACGTATAATAGTATGTAGTATTAGTAGTAGTAGTAGTAGTAGTACATATAGTAATTGGTAATTAAGCGAGCTCTGGGCTCATTACCTTTATCAATATCAATTACCCAGTTGAAAGTGTTCGAGAATGCCGGGGACTTTGTCGAGTGTGTGTGTGTGATTATATCGGTTGTACGACCTGGGCACATATTGTAATCACACCACTAATACCCAAACTTGATCATTATAATGTCGAGGAATCTCTCCGTACTCTTGCCACGCTCCAGGGCTGATCGAGTGAAATAATTCGCCCGGAGACCCCAGCTTATGGTTGCATTTCTCGGTGATGGCGGGTGCTTAATGTAGCAAGTCTAAAATATGTATGTGTTGTATGTACTATGTGCGGATGAGAGAAGGTGAGACCTTAGATATGCATAATGGACGAATATTTCGGTAATTTTCTCTCATACTCTCTGTACTGAGGAATAAGTACGTACAACTTTTATTTACTTTTATTTATTTAAAAGTTTCGGACCATTGTGGCATTACACGAAGAACATGATGCGCCGTGTGTAGTCTGTCTACAAAGAATACATATATGTACATAGAAGTGGTGATTATATTAAGAATATAGAGTGGTGAAAATCTGAATATAAAGTCGTGTGTCGTATGTCTGCTCGACATACTCCTGCTTAGGGATCCCAAATATTCGTCGACTTCAACTATTCGAATATCGAATAGTAAATCAAGAGCTATTCGAATATTCGAATATATTCGAAACTTTAAAAAAAGGTAATCACATATGTACTAAGCATACATTTGAATGAATCGTCGTATCATAATAGTTGCCATTGAATTCCACCTCGTTTTCACAGCCAATAATAATTTCAATTTTTTATTTTCTTTTTTCATTATGATTTCTTGTAAAAATGTATATTTCGCCGGTGACTTCTTAAATATTCGTGCTATTTTTCTGATGTTTTCTAAAATTTCGTAGAGATTATTATCGATCGAAAAGTGATTTTCTTCAAACATTTCCGTATTTAATGAATAAAAATCCGTTAATTCACATGTAGACATTTCATCTTCTTCATTATCTTCATTTTCATCACAATTATCCCCATTATATATTTCATTTTCTTCATGATCGTCGGCTTCTTCGTCATCGCTCTTTTTTCATGTCGATTTTGTGTATTTAGTTTATAAAAAAATATAAACACGAATAATATTCGAATAGTTGATGAAATATTCGAATAACTAATGACTGAAAAATTAGATGAATAATTCGAATACTCAATTGGAATCCCTACTCCTGCTCCGTTTCTGACATATTAATCTCTAGCCTTTCACTTTTCGCTAAATGGTCCTTCGAGGTGTTTTTAGGTCGCCCATTTCTCTGGGTCTCTTTTTCCATTTTCGGATGATTTTTTTCGAGGAAGTGCTCCGCAGAACGTGTCTTAAATTGAGACCTATTAATGAAGAGATCTAACGGTTTGATATTGGGGGATTTTCGTGTCTACGTTTCTAATTCGCTGTCTCTATCACTCTATTGAGAAATGTTATCTCTTGCTTGTATGTACATATGTACATGAACTTTTTACAAGATTTTGTAATGAAATCTATAAAATTGACAACATTTGTAAATTAATTAAAAAATTATATTTTACCATGATGTTATTACCGGTTTTTCCCCTGAGCGACAACTATGGTATTAAACTTATGCATATATGAATAATAAATATAGATAATAAATTTGAATTCATATTCAAATAGTTGGTAGGATGGTTTTGCCAATTTGATGAGGAACCGTCTCAACAATTAAATTAGATAAATTGGCTTGGAGTCACGAATATCCAAGTCTGACCGGCAGCATTACAGAACTACTCCGAATGAATTCTCTTCGATCGAGGTCAACCCAGAACTTGAACCCAGGAACCTCTCGGTAGTTAGCATTAACACAACTACTGAGCTATACTGCTGGCTATACTTAAGCTCTAAAATAAAACGGCAAACGCTGGAATTGAACACTTCTCGTTACCAGGCGTGGAACGATAGATATGTATTTAATAATTACGTGAAAAAAATCGATTTGTATTGGGGTATCATTTATCGACCCGGCAAATAAAAAGAATGCCCCTCTCTAAAATAGCTCGCTCGACAGATTCTGGCAACCCGTTTGACGTTTGATTTGCCGGGCAAACGCCGATTCTGTCGTGCGAGCTATTTTAGAGATGTTAATTTAACATTTGTCATGTAATTTATTTTACAGCCGTGCCAAAAATATTATCCCTTTGTATCATAGAAAACAAATTATCTTTATTTTATTCAAATACTATTTTTACTAGCCTCTTTTCAGCTTTTTATATTGTAAATTTTATGACATTGAAATTTAGACAAAAAAATGAGCTATAAAACACGCAAAACGATCAATATTTCATTTCCGTCAAAATTTGACTAAATCATTTAACCTTGAAAGTTGAAACCACAATATTTTAAAATTATATGTAATATGTACAGGGGCGAAAATATGGTAAATACTTCTTTATGAAATTACCGTTATTTAATTTAACATGATTACATATGTATAATATAAGCCGTCGGTATGTTTTGTTTTTTTTTTTATGTTTTGAATCCCTTAATAAGAATACCTATGTACTTACAGTCCTCGAGACCGCATCCTGTTCGTAAAGAATTGTTTTGAAATGTAAATTTCGATAAGTGCTCTCCATTCAAGTGCGCGAGAGGAATGTTCACGAACACCGCGACGCAACACAACCATGAGTCATACGCAAACATCTGTCTCGCAGAACGAAGCTGCACTTTCCATTCATGCACCTCTATAAAAAGCCCATCTTCGGCATATGTTTTTTCAACGTCGAAGCGCATACATATAACGATGTATGCTTATGCCCGATCGTCCAATAATAAGATTATTGTAATCGCGTGCCCCGTTTGTCGTGTCCGCCTACCTGCGGACGCCACTGGATGAGTCAGTGGCGCGCGACCTTTACCGCGTTAGTCACACCGGCTGCACCGCAACATCCACCGCGACCTCATCAGATCATATTTGGTAAGAGGCCGTGGACAAGAGTCAAACCGTTGAGCCTTGTCGTCGTCGTCGTCGTCGTCGGCCATATTGTTCGGCCAATGTCGATTCCCAATCGCAGATCGCAAAAGTCGCCTTGATCTCGAATCGGACCAATTTTCGCTTTGTTTTATGGCGGGTGACTCACTGGAGGCTGTATATGGGATGTTGGGTCTTTGTTCGTAGGCTGCAGTTGAGCCTTTTCTATACTGCTCTAGCAGAAATTGATTAGAATAATATCCATACTGTATATACCGGTTAGTTGGGACTCGGTTCATTTGAGATTCTTGAATAATATGTACATATATATATATATATATATATATATATATATATATATATATATATATATATATATATATATATATATATATATATATATATATATATATATATATATATATGTATATATATATATATATATATATATATTTGTATTGCGGTTAATTGAACTAATGTCTCTTTGTGGAATGTTAATTTTATACGCTTTTGAGATGTGGTGTTGGAGACGGATGAGGGTTAGCGATAGGTAGGGTTGCCATAATTGTCGAGCATTGATACGGGAAGCGTAGGTGCTAAATAAATAATGCATGAAAAAAGTCGGTAGGTAATGGTTTATTTTATGATTTTGATAAAAAAAATCTTATGCTTTTTAGCCCAGTCATAATTTGTTGATAGTTTAGGTTGATTTTAATTTCTTGACTATATACATATATCATTTTATTCTTTCACATATGTAATTACAAAATTGGGCGCAAGTCGTTTTAAAATTATAATGGCAGGTCAAAATTGTCTCGATTGTCTCCACTGACAACCTGTTTCTTTCGTCCGACCATTGAGTTGACATTATTAGAGGAAATATTCTATCCATATTTGCATTGCGGGCTGGAATGGCAAATATGTATTCGCATAGCTATATTAGATTTCTTGATCAATATTTTTTTCCATACTCAATTTCATAGTTGCTTCGCAGTTTCGTTTGGTATTATTTTTCTATATTAATTATAAATAAAACTTGTTGAATATAATATTGGTGTTGCCAATATCGATGTTTCTTACTTGTAAATATGCAATAGTATTGTTGCGTAGGGATGGGTTCAGGATCCAAATGAAATGTCAAAGTCGCTTCACAGCAGTTATTCAACGATTCAAGAGGTATGTGCTTGTGAACTGAGTATACCTGAGGTGCTGTGAACTAAGTATATGTACATAGGTACTTTAAATTGTGAGACGAGGAATTTAGATGGGTACAAATAACCTAATCAAAAATGATTTTTCGAAACTAGCCTTCCACTAGAAATCAGTGAAAACTTGTTGCAAAAAGCATATATGTATGCAAGTATTGTTGCGTAGGGGTGGATTTAGGATCCAAATGAAGTGTCCAAATGAAAGTCGTTTCACAGCATTTATTCAACAATTCCAGTGGTCTACCGCTCACTCCAAAATAATCTGATCTACCGTGTGTACCTCCTTATAAAGGAGAAAGTTGCTGACCACAGATTCCCCGATCCATATTTGTATCTATTTTCTAGGCACGTAATAGTCTACCGTGGTCAGTGTTTTTTTTCTGTGAGAACTCCGGCGTATTCTTTGTTCGGGCACTTGCTGAGTCCCGTTAGCCTAATCCTTTTTTAATTTTATTTTTTTCATATATTCTGGCGCGGTTTTGTCGCCGAGTGCTATTTGTTGGGGCGGTTTTGTCGCCGCGCGGCCTTTATCTCTCGTAGTTTTTCGCCGCGCGGTTATGTCGGGGCGCTTACGAGCCGAACGTTTTGACTGGACACCGTATAAATAAAGTGATTTAATGTACAAACAAATATGGACTTGTTTTGACAACACGTCGAAGCTTCTCTAAATAGGATCAGTGCAAGTACATATGTATTGTTTAGATTGTTCAAGTGCGTTGCCTGCGTTCAGTAGCTAAATTAAGATGTTAAAACCGGTATGTATCATATTAATTGTGGGTATTGAATAATGCATGATTCATACACTCAATGATCAATGTGCGTCGTATGGATGAATATCAATTATATCGGGTGTTTACTAGTCACGATCTAGAAAAAACTAACAAATTTGAACGAGTTTATTTTGAAGATTTTAGTATTACAAATACTAAAATCGTTTTGATCCTTCGGCTGGCAAGGATTGTGGGTTTTCCGGGAATTTGGTTCTGTATATCATTTAATCAATGATAATCTCAGTCGAAATTAATGTTGAGGTAGGTATGCCTTAGTAAATTACCACTCCTTTGAGCATAATATCAATTGGGCAACGTTACCTTTGTGTGCAACCATCGGAATGGAACTTTTGGCAGTTTTGTTTGTAAAGCTAGATTAAATAGAGCTGAAAGTATCGAGCAGACGATCCGTTTCGATTCAAACTCGATATTGCATATATATAACATATTATATAATATTTTATTTCGATTCAATCCGCAGCGCGGTTTTTCGTCTTAATCTCGTTTAACACGGTTGGTGGTACATTTTTCAATTTGTAATATTTCTTTTTATTTTTTGTTTTTTTTTTCCTTTTTCACGGGCAATCTCTGTTCAAAAATTGATAGCACAAAATTTCCATATCGCATCGGATTGAAATATCTTTCGTGTAAATAGAATTGTCGTTGAAGCATTTTCAGTTGACTGCTGCTGCTGCTACTGTTGCTACGACGAGTCAATTTCAATTGTCGGGACAGACAGACAGACAACGTAATTCGGACGATTCCAATAAAACTGTCAGATTTGCACTGAAACTTATTTCGCACAAGCTATGTACATTTGTATTATATGTATCAGTGGCATGCCATGACTTTTTTTTAATTTTTAAATGCTTTTTATTATTACGAAATTATGTTCAAAATATATACATATATTTTAATAGCTACTGATCTACTGATCATTTTCTATTTTGCAATTTTATTTTATTTGGTTAGTAATCATAGTATTATATTATTCTAATGTTAATGTACAGCATAATAGGAAAAATAGCTCAAAAACCTATTTACAACTCTTATAAATGCTCATAATACATCTAATACATAATATTAATTAAAGACTCTCTAAAGTCGATGACCTAAAGCAGATTGTGTTTAGGTAATCTGTGTTTATACCTGTAGGGTATAGACATTTTGTTGTAATCACCGAGACTCTTCACAAGTGTGTTAGTATGGTTATTAGTGATTCTGTCATAGAATCTACTGGTTAGTTTGTTAGTTATGTCTGTAACAAACGGAATATTATATATGGCATGCAGTTTTTTCAAGTTAGTATACATTAATACATTAGTATACATTAGTTACATTCAAGTATACATTCAAGTTAGTATACATTCAAGTTAGTATACATTAGTTAGTATACAGTTTTTTCAAGTTAGTATACGTTAGTATACATAAGTTGGGTGTATTAAAAATTATTTTTAGGGATTTATTTTGTATTACTTGGAGCTTGGAAAGGTTATTATATATTATATTCGAGGCATTATTCCATACAGGTGAAGCATAGGTTAATAATGGTAATATGAGCGCGCGAAATTATTTTATTTTATGTTAAGTTGATTTGCCATGACTTTTAAAACACTACGTAGGTATGAACAAAGAATATATATATTTTTAATTTTTGAATCTGTCTTGAAGTGATAAATATAATTTTTCATTATTGTGCTAGCAGAAATATCCTAAGTAGCCTACGTTTCTTAATTACATCTTGTTTTTCTTCAAAACTTGTCGAACAATAGATCAATAATGCAACATTTTAAGGCTATTTGTTTCCGTGCGCTCCGTACTAATTTACTCTGAGGGAATCGTTTCATGAGCCGAGTCTCTTGCCATATTTGTACTCATGAAGTTCTTTGTAAATAGTTATTTATTTACTCAAGTTTGAATTTGAACCATTGTGGCATTACATGAGTTCCTAATCGTCGACAAAATACAGAGAGATAAGAAAAACAAATATATATATATATATATATATATATATATATATATATATATATATATATATATATATATATACAGACAAAAAATACAATTATACATAAATCAAAAAACAAAAACAATAGCATCATAATAATAGCAGTTAAGTAAAAAGATCAAATAATAAAATATAAAGTAGGGAATGTTTTTTCACCTATAGCCAGCACCAATATATATGCATAAGAACCAGCCGTAAATATAAAACATCCATGCGTGAGCCAAGTGGAAGAGTAAAGATTAAAATATGTGTTATTTTAACAAAAAAAGTAGTTCAGAATGTTTGATAGATATAAATCAGAATATTCTTAGTGAATATTCCATAAATTTTTGAAGAGACGAGTAAATTAGTAAATGTTTTGTCTTCGGTGGAACGCCTATACATAATAATTCGTCAGTACCGTGAAGGGAATGGAATTAAGGGGGCGAGACCGTGCAAGTGAACAATGCGGCGGACCATACCATAACAATCTACTACCACTACCTCGGAAAGGGCCGATTCCAGTTTCTGAACTTCGCTAATCCGAGTGAAAAATATCAATATGGACAAAACCATTTGAATTTATTTGTCATTGAATTGTTGATATTTTCAAATTTTTAGTAAAAGATTTTACGGGATGAGTCTAAGTATGTAGTACCTCTAGTCAAATGACGGCACGCCACTGGCATGTACATATGTATGTACATATGTACCGAAAAGAATATTTTTTCAATATTATGCTATTTCGAGTTGGATTTTTCGCACACATTCGATTCGATTTTCTCGCTCTCTAGAATTGTTATTATCCTCGTCCGATCGAATTCGAATTTTAATAACTCAAACGCTCCTTTCGCTCTCCTCTCGCACGCTCTAACCAATTTTCAATTAGATCCAATTTTTACGTTTGTTCAATGCCGATTTTATTTTAAATATATTCGTACGTTTCTCTCTCTATGTATGTGTGTGTGTGTTCAAACTCAATTTATCTCGTCCATTTGCACCTACGTTTAGCGTTAGTCGTAAATTGTTCTCGACGTTGTAACCTGTCGAATCCCTCTCCCCCCTCCCCTTCCCCCTCACTCCTAGTCGATGGTGTAATTTTTTTGCTTGTCCTTGTTTTCGGCACTTCCTTCTTTGTGTCTTCTCCTTGCTTCTCGTCCCTGAAAATATTCCTCACTAAACGATCTCCCCGACCGCCTACGCGTCCGCAAATGTAATTCGCTCTAGACCCGCCTATTATGATTAAAACCACCCACCGGATATGATTAGATTAAGCAACGCCATTTAATATTAATAATAATAATAATAATAATATAAACAAAATGTAAAATTTCCGCGAGGCGACAGTTCGCCTCGTCTGTTGAGTTTCGATCAAAAAGTTTTTGAATTAACGTGAAATTTTAATTACTTTTCGAATCGTTTGTTTTCGCACTAATGTCTTCTTCTTTGTGATGTTTTGTATATTTGTAATTATGCTACTGGATCCTGCGTGGCTATTCCCTGTGGAGAGATATTTTGTGTAAATGGCTAATGCGAGGTGCGGTCACCTTTGCGTATGGAGTCTGAGTTGAAATTATAAATTTCAAAGCCCAAATTTCCTAATCTGTATAATATATTTATCAGGAAAATTAAGTCAGTATAATACTCGGACTGTTTAATTGTGTTTAATTTATTAATATAGTTATATAATATAATACAGAAAGGCAGGTATATGTAGTACAATGTGTAGGTAGCATTTATAAGATTAAACAAATTCGAAACTGAGGGGGAGGATACCGATTTATTGGATCCGTCACAACA
This sequence comes from Arctopsyche grandis, assembly GCF_051622035.1. NCBI lineage: Eukaryota > Metazoa > Arthropoda > Insecta > Trichoptera > Hydropsychidae > Arctopsyche > Arctopsyche grandis. Next base: position 22,506,824 of record NC_135365.1, on the reverse strand, counting down.
ATTAAGCTAAAAAAATCTGACAATTCGGACAGGAGAAGGTCGATCTGTGATTTTAATATCCTCAAGATCTCGCCAGCTGCGTATTTGGCCGGGAATTTAACCCACGACCTGTACTGGTATGCAATAGCTCTTCTAGTGCTATACGCTGTGGCTATATCATATCATATAATATTTATGTATGTATGTACGTACTCAATATCACTGTGTGTTTGTATATTTTCTTACTAACCAGCATCCAAATCCGTTACATAGACATGTTTAACTAAATCTGAAATAAATACAGGTCGCTTTAGTTACGGTTATACAAAGCTTGCTTAATGCTAATTATTCATTACATTGTATTTAAACACAATAAATAGGAAAAAGTTTGTATAAGAAATAAAAATCTGTCTCTCGATCGATGTTTATAATTAACAGGCGTTACTAGAAGCCATTATTACCAAAGTAAATAAATCATCAACATTATTACGAACAATGTACAAAGTTTCCTTTGAGAAATCACCGAACGAAACGAAACAATAGTGTCAAAGTTTTATATAGTCTCTTTCTTACTGAACACACTGCCTGACATTTCAACTCGACATTCTCGCCTCACTGTGTACTTAACGTTTGAGAAGCTTTCAAGATACAATTACTAAATTCCTCTAATTCTGAGTACTGTTCAAGTAGGATAGTTATGTACAACAGATGTATGTACATAACTATCCTAGTAAACACATTTTAAATGTCAAATCATGATATTCCTCGTCTCATCGCAGACCGGAGGTTGCGGTTTTACGAATGAAAAAACAACGCACTAACGACCGAAGTCAAGAATAATTTAAAAAAAAATACATCCAGGTAGACCGAATCATCAAGCGTAACGACGATGATGAACCGAACCTTGAACCTGAAGCGTCCGGTCTATCGACACACTCCGAATGAGAGAGACCCAGACTATGCTAAGTGAGAATGTGCTACTGTGGAGTGCTCTATGTACATAGAATCGATCAACTTTTGACGTGTGTCCATCAAATAACCAATCGAGCGATCGCAACACAAAAGACACGCGGCGGTGCCTACATACACACAGTGTTATGGTAGTACTAGACGGTCCACAAAGGCGGCTTATCTCTCTGAAAAGTTGACGGAGCACGCCTTTCAGCCTTATCGACTGCGGGTAATTGCTTTATCTGCTCGACGTACCTATTATTATAAACTTATGTGTCGATACGAGTGATGTAAAACATGATGGGAGACGTTCGACGTTCATTGTGAAGCTCGCTAGATGTCTCCGGGTCGAGTCCCTAAAGTGGGCGTTCATGTAGAAATTTTTCTTCAGGCTGTCTCTCGTAGGGTCTCTCGATACGAGAAAACCCCAAAGATATACATATGTACATACATACGTGTACTTTTGTCAAACAATTTTTGTTTTGTCAAATTCAATTTTTGAATCTTATTGACAAGACAACTTGATCGTTGCTGTGTCCTTAAGAGGGCTGGACAGCAGCGCCTTGCCGATACAAACGTACTATACTTCTCCCTTGCTCGATTATGGCACTAGAGAAATTATTTTTTAATATGCTATGGATATCCACCATCTATCGTTTTATTTTTTTGATTAATTATTTTTTATAGGAACTAGGAGCCGCCAAACATCTATAAAATCGCCTCTTTTTTACACCCACGAAACGAGTCCAGCGTGCTTATTTAACGGTCGATTTAAAAAAAAATACGCCGATAGATGCACAGAAAGTATCTTTCTCATACTGATGATGAAATTTTTTTAAAAATTGGTCCAGTTTTGGAGGAGAAAATAGGAGAATACGAAACCTCGATTTTGTCAATTTAAAATACGTTTTATCTGGTCGAAGCGCAACTGTCGCATTCACTCAATATATACATACACTCAATATATATATATATATATCGAATAAAGGAACGGTAACAAAATTAAGGTTTCGGGTGTACAGTCCTCTTAAAGGTGTCACGACAAAGCCCCGAACAAAACGGCGAACGACTCAACGTCCCCGACGAAATGACAACGTGACATAATGTCTACGGAAAAAAAGATAACGCGACATAATATCCACGGACAAAATGATATCGCGACATAATGTCTACAGAAAAGTGATAGCGTGACATTATGTCTACGGACAAAATGATAACGCGCCATAATTTCTACGGACAAAATGATAATGTGACATAATTTCCGTGGACAAAATGGTAACGCGACATGATGTCTACAGACAAAATGATAATGTGACATAATTTTCACGGAAAAAATGGTAACGCGACATAATGTCTATAGACAAAATGATAACACGACATTATGTTAACAAAGGTATTCATTCATATGAAGGTTAACAAAAGGTAACATTATGTCACGTTGTAATTTTGTCCGTAGACATGTCGCGTTATCATTTTGTCGGAGACGTTTTGTCGTTCGCCGTTTTGTCCGAGGACGTTTGGTCGTGGAACCGTCCTTCGTAATTAGTCCTTTATACCAGTTTGACACGATACGAATAATCCCGACTGAGTAGCTCATGTGGGTAAATTGCGGGTAACGTCCGAGTTATTGAGTCTGGGTCATAGGTATAGTTTATCATAGAATATATGAATAGGTACAATTATAAAATTTGATACTTTTTGTGTTTTGGTGTTTTTTGTTTCATAGTGGTGTCGTTGAACCTCCGAATGAGCAATGTGCGACCAGTTAACCAAACTGGTTTAATATATGTGCCTTCTGGTGCTCCCCGGCTGGTGTGGAATCTCTCTGCTGTGTGCCAAAACTGCATTCATATAACAGTGTTTTCGTGTCCGGTCTAACCCGATTGATTATGATTATGATAATGATGATTTCCCGCTAGGTGTGTGTATTTGTGTGTGTGTGTGTGTGTACACATGTGTACATATGCGACCTTGTCGTGCGTTACCCATGCGTTGAGGAAAATTGCTCAACAATTTTCACATTGAGTGATCCAATTGCACAATGTTAAAATATATATAAATATGTATGTAATAATAATTGTGTAACTGTGGTAAAGAAAGTGAAACCATTTATGTAGGTTTCTTTTACGCATCTTGGGTTTTTGTGTTCCTAAGTGTGTTTATGTATGTAGGAATCGTTTAGCTTATACATATATGTACATAGACTGTTTAAAATTTGCTGTATTGGGTCAATTATTATATCTAATGGTCAGTGAGTATGATAAGTGGTCCGAGTTAATGGACATTTTAATGAATCTTATAAAATTACATATTTTCTGATCAAACCGGTAAATTAACCGACCAATTTCGTATACATATACATATGTATGTACATATGTAGTTATGAGCATTTCGTTTAAAAATAGTGATCAAATATAATTAAAAAGTGACCAAAAATGCAATTTCCTTTAAAAACATATTTATTTAGCTTATATCTATATGTGTATGTAAATTAAATGCTTTGTTTATTTGTATTAATTAAAATTAGCATGATTTTTTATGTAAATTTTTCAAACACCTAATAATTTCAATAAAAATGTGATTTTCATTTAACGTTGATACAAATTGAGATAGGTTAGTTTAGATTATATTATTGACGAAAATTTAACTATATAATATATTCTTTTTTTTCTATACTAATCCGGCTATTAGTATACAAATTTAGGCATTTTTATATTTTCACATGAATGCATTATTTATAAACAAGATATGGTTATGCAATTCTTGTAATTTTTTTCAACAACACCAATTATTACAATAAAAACTGACAGGACGTAAAATCGCGAGATAATTTGACGCAAATTTTCTAATGCTCCAATCAAATAATTTAACGTACATATGTATAGGTTTATTTTCTTTTACCGGGAGATTGCAGCCATTGAAATGCCCAGTTTGCGAATTTAAAATAGAATTTGTACGGTTGCGCCGAGCTCGTTACAATGTGTAAAATTGAATACAGCATCCCTAAAGTCGACCAACTTATTTTAAGCGTCCTCTAGTTTTGCACGTGAGCGTAATTTGACTTGAAAGTCCGTGTTTTTGAAATGAATGTAAACCGATGAAGAACGAAAATGCATCCGCTTTAAGTCGAATGAATGCATGCATGCTCTCGCATACTTCCCTTTTGAATATATTTCAAATCTCGGCGGGGTAATTTTAAAATAAGTGTGTGTGTGTAATAAATTTGAATCGATGGTTTCTACCATTCTGCTTGACGCCCCTGTGGCGAAAACCGAAATAGAAAAACAAATAGAAGTGTTGATTTGCTCGCACAGGATGTGGGATTTTCTTGTTCAATGCGGTTCAATGCGAATGAAGTTTTCCTGGGGATAAATTTAATTTTGAAACTTTTTCGCGTTTGGTTTTATTTGAAAAGGTGGGGGGGGGGGGGTGGTTGTTGAATAGTGTCTGCGATTGAAAAACTAAAAATATCGTTTGAAGATTTGAATACGAGCCACGTGCGTAGGTACTCTTCGAAACCGAAACGTTTCAATTATTCATCGATGATTCGTGTATGTTAATGTTCGGTCGAGAAAAACGTTGATGAATGTGTCCGGAAGCCGGTTTGAAGTTTTAAAGCACTCTCTCGTGTAAGTTTTCGTATCTGTAGTTTTTCGATAATCACATTTTTCCTCTTGCTTTCGTTCACTTTTAGCTTTCTTCTTCCGGTCCTCTGAGTGCTCTTTAAAACGACACGTACACAAAGAGTACAATGAAAATTACTCGAGGAAAGCTTTCGCCGTGAAACGAACAGACTCCTCCGGTGAAAATTGCCGAGACGAATTTTTCACGCTTTTATTTTTATTTGCTTTAATATGCAAATGGTTGAACTTTTCTTGGTGACGAAGTTTTTTTTTTTCGTCCTTTTCGCTCTCATTCAAAATCCATTCCGTTCCGTCTACGTACATGTGTAAGTATATATATAACAGTGCATATTTAATTTTGAACAATGCGACTACACTTTGAGAAAAATCTACTGGAATGGAACAAAATCTACCTTATGCTGGATAAAATAAAATAAGAATTTAGTAGATTAGATGTAAAATCTTTCTTTGAAAATTCTTTGTGGAAAAAAATTAAATAGATTTAAAATACAAAGGGCGATATAAAAGAGGTTTAGAAAAATAGATGAGCTTAATAACAAGTTGCAGAAACAACACGATATAAACATATATTTATTTATTTATTTATTTAACATATTAGCCAAAGTGACATTACAGAGATCTCCAACGCGTCACTGTGGCCGGTCATTCAGTAAAAATAACATCATAACAGTAATAATAACTTATAAAAATAACAATATTGACACAACATCATTAAAATCATAAAATCATAAAAAAAAAACATAGATAAAGTAATAACAATCATTCATATTTAATAGGCAAAATCAACCACTGGCATTCCTCAACAACCACTCAACCAGATTAGTATATTTTATATTGAAGAGGTCAATTTCACCAGAAATCCGGTTGAGCAGATATATAGCCCTAGATATAGGAGCCGTTGACAACATATTTGTGCGAGCCACAGGAGGAACAAACAAATCACGATATCTCAAGTCCCTGAATTTGCTAGGTGCATTAAACCTAAATTCATTTAGAACCTGAGGATTGTGAATTATCCCATTCAACAGCTTAAAAAAGTGCCTTCCCAGTAACATATTCCGACGAGACTCCAATGAGTTGAAACCTAACGCCCCTAATGGGAATGCACTAGGATATAGCCAAGGATAATAACCATACTGTTTCAAATAAAGATATCTGAGAAACCGTTTTTGGATTCTCTCAATCTTCAATGAATGAGTTATATGGGTAGGATTCCATATAATAGAAGAAAATTCTAGAATACTACGTACTAAAGATTCATAAAGAATTTTAAGCACCAACGTACTCTGGAAAGGTTTGCTAACTCTTAGTAAGAATCCCAGCATTTTTGTGGCTCGCAAACAAATATTGTCTATGTGTCGTTTAAATTGAAAATTATTCGAGAACAAGACCTCCAAATCACAATATTCATCCACAAACTTTAATTCAACACCACTTAGGCGATATGGATAAATCAAGCGATTTGAAGATCTTGCCACATTGAGAACACCGCATTTTTGAATGCTAAAAAATAATTTATTATCGACAGACCAACTTGACAGCGCATCTAAGTCCAATTGGAGAAGGGCTGCGTCACTATGAGACTTAACTGTCATAAAAATCTTAAGGTCATCGGCGAATAAAAGATAGTCTGAATACTTGATTATTTTTGAGATGTCATTAATGTAAATTAAAAAGAATAATGTCCCTAAGTTGGACCCTTGAGGTACCCCAGAATGTGAAATAAACTCATTTGAGGAATTAGGGTGAAAATAGACAAATTGCCTCCGATTTTCAAAGTAATTTTGTATAAGTTGCATCAAGCCATTTGATAACCCAAAATTTCTTAACTTCACAAACAAAACATTATGGTCTACCATATCAAAGGCCTTCATGAAATCGGTATATACTACATCAACTTGGTTTCCCGCATCAACCGATTTGGTTACATAATTGGAAAAACATAATAAATTAGTAACTGTTGAACGAGAACTTCTAAATCCATGTTGTTGATCGATCAAATATGGTTCACAGTGAGTGTAGATATACCGATGTAAAATTGCCTCGAACACCTTGGCAGGAGCAGAAAGTAGCGCAACCGGTCTATAATTTGTAATTGATAAAATGTCACCTTTTTTAAAAATGGGAACAATTTTTGTGATTTTCCAAAAATCAGGAAAAATTCCCGAATTTAATGACAAATTGAAGATAAAGCATAGTGGTTGCGTTAAAGGAGCTTTGCAAGCTTTCAACACATACGCAGGAATGAGATCTGGACCAGCCGACAGTTTTGGTTTCAGTCTGTTAAAACCATAAATTAAGTCATTTTGATTGCAGCAATCTAGGTTTAGAAAAGGGAACCAGCCATTGTCTGATATACTGTTAGACTGACCTTGTACAGATTGACAACTCCGCACAATATTGCTAAAATGTTCACCAAACTTATCAGCAATATTTTGGGAACCATGTACCTCACAGTTTTCATAAATCATAGTGCCAGGCATATTTTTAGTAAAACGTTTAGAATTAATAAGTGACCAGAAAGCAGACGGCTCCTTAGATAGTGCAATTTCACAATTTAAAATATATTTTTTACGGCATTCATCCATAGTTGATTTTACTAATTTACGCAGATATACAAAATCAGCACGTGCTATGCAACATTTCGTTGTTTTCCAAATTTTATGGACGTAAATTTTTCTTTGAATAATCTTAATTAAATCTTTTGAAAACCATTTAGGATACTTATAATCGTTGGATAACTGGGCAAATTTCTTTTTATTAAAAATGCCATTACATTCATTATATACAATATTATAGAAGGTGGAAACAGCTATATTTACATCACAACACTTATACAACTCATTCCAATTACAATTGGCCAGACTATTTCCTAATTTAACCAGCTTATCTCCATATTCAAATTTCCATCCAGGTATCATTTTTCCATCAGAACACAACATATTATTAATATTAACTTTAGCTGAATTAAAAATAATATCAACATCAAGTGCTGGATGATAAATATCCTCTGTAACTAAAGGATTAGACGCTCTTGATACAGATATATTAACACAATCAATATTAGTGAAGATTAAATCTAAAATAGAACCATTATAATTGTTTTTAATAAAATTGATTTGACTTAAATCTAACAAAGATAAAACAAAATTAAGATCCTCACTCGAACAGTTCGAGGAGATTAAATTAAAATCCCCAATCAAAATTACACGCCCCTTGGATAAATCTAAAACATTTGAGACAATCAAATTAAAAAAATCCCTATAAGATTCAGGCGTTGATCTAGGCGGAAAGTAAACAACACATATATATAATAAGAATGGAATACAATACAGTTTCAACTTAAGCCACACACATTCACTTCCTTTCTCTAAACGATCAAGTCTCTCTATTGTAACATACTTGTTGCGTTTCACTGCTAACAAAACTCCTCCACCTCTCGTAGGTCTGTCCTTGCGGAAGATTGAGTAAGTTCCGTCCAGCAATTCCGCATTATGCACAGAGTCGTCAAGCCAGGTTTCCGTTAGTACCAGGATATCAGCACATTGTATAGCCGAGTTAGAACCTAATTCATCCAGTTTAGACTTAAGGCCTCGTACATTTTGATAAAAAATGGATGTGCTTATATTATTGCCGATCAATTGAGACTTTCTCGGAAGAGGACGTGGGCATCTTTGTACTTCTCCGAAAAAACTGTATGTATGTATGTATGTATTATATGTACCTGGACGGATTGATTTTTTCGTTCGAACTCTGGCTCAATCTTCGTTAGTAAAAAGGAGAAGAAATTCCCCAATGTGGATCCACTTAATCTGCTTGGGACATGTTCTATGAATCAATGAATGGAACAAAAATAAATCCTGTACAGATTTTAAATTTATATTTATATTTTACCATAATGCCATTACGGGTTGCCATTGCCCCTGAGCGACACCTATGATACTTAACTTGTATTTGTATTTGTATATGTATTAATTTATAGATTATAAATATGAAATCATATTCAAATACTGGGGACATAGTTGGTAGGATGGTTTTGCCAATTTGATGAAGAGCCGTTTCAGCAATGAAATCAAATAAATTGGCAAACTCTAATAGAAAACCATCGACTTGAAGTCACAAATATCCAAGTCTGACCAGCAGCACTAAAGATTAGCACGGGGTCGAACCCGGTAACCTCTCAGTGCTATGCATAAACGCAACCACCGAGCCATACTGCCGGCTATTTATTTAATCACTATCCAGCTACTGAATATCTACTGCTGAGTGAAGGCTTCTTCAAAATACTTCGATTTGTCTCAATTTTGCGGAACTCTCATCTATCTCACCCCACACATATTCCTAATTTCGTCTACCCATCATACTGTGAATAAATTATTTTCAATCGAGGTCAATGGGCTTTGAAAAATCCTTTGTGAAGATTGGTTGTCGAAACTTTTGATACTGAAGATTGTATAGAACAGTTCAAAAGAATTGGAAAAATGTAAAATAATCCACCATTTGGTTGGTGGGGTAATTAATTGATGAAATCTTAGATGGAAAGCTATTTCATTTCGCTGTTTTCCGGTGGTTTCCTGTTTTAATATTTAAATCTTATTTATTGGATCTTGCCTATATATTATAGTTCTATATATAATATGTATGTACATACATAGTTTATTCTATTAACTCTGATCTCATACAAATTTAGCCCACACTTCAAGTAATCGCCTTCATATTCAAACCGCAAAACTCGACACTTTGAGTGGACATGAATTTGTATATACATAAGTACTCCAAGACATTTTCGTTTCTTTTTCGCAAGTTACGACAGCGTACTTACCGCGAACTTCCTTTTGCCGATTGACTCATGAGTTTCCGTCACGCTTCGGGGGCACTCCAAGAATAAAATTGAACCAAGAGGTGAAATGTGTGACTCACTATAGCAGGACTCGACTGTTGAGAATTAAAGTACACACTTTGTTGTACCTATATATGTAAAAGATACTCTGAAAAGAAGTCGAGATTTATGTAGCGTCTTTTGCTACAAATTTCGTAGCTAGCAATTCTTCCGCAGAATCTCTTTCAATGAGCAACTTAAGTTGGACAGTATCGTACTTCTCTTTTTATAGGATTTTTGACCGTTACTGACCTTGGTTTGACCTCGTTTCTAACGCAGAGGAAGACCTGAAGGTAAATGTCGGTATGGCGTGATGTGAGCTGTTTAATTTTCGCAAACGCAAATATTCATCGCAGGTGTTTTGGCGGGGTGTGGGGTGACCACCCCTTCCGGCTCGCGGGTTCATTTATCACGGACGTGGCACACCCATTTTCGGTCGCTGGTGTCACATTAAACGAGCTAAAAACACCAAGAGTGAGTCTCCCAACCCCATTCCGCTCTTCAATTAATTAGGCAAAAGTTTATTAGCGACGTTGAGACTGACGCACGTCATACAATATACATAACTACATGTGTACATTTTATAATTTGTATATCAATATTCCATTTAGATTAATTAGATTTATCGAAAATAGTTTTAGGGTACATATGTACATACATATGTATATATCGTATGTATGTCTAGGAATAGAAGAAGCTGGGGTTGAATTCGATGGCACTATCAAGATGTATTCTACCGATAGAATGGCAAGTAGCTCGAAAGCTCTCTATGTCTTTATAAGGATTGTAATTTCTCGTTAAAATGTGTGTATTGATTGGAGTTGAAATATGTAAGTCGTAGAACCTGTTCTAAATTTGGCGTTTTTCAATTTGCTTCTAGTGTTTACGAAATTCAGATGTCTGTGTGTGTGTGATTAAATTATTGAAAAATTCCTTCGATCCAATCTTATATTTAATTGAAATATTGAATTTTTTAATTATATATATTTCTGATGATAGAAAATATCGACACTTAAGATTGAACTATGGATTCATTTTTTTTTTAATTTATCTTCGAAAGTATTTCAAACACACTTTCAAAATATATACTCAGTGAGTCTTTATTAATATAAATATCTTAGTTTTTTTTTGTATTGATTAAATAATTAAAATATTGTTGCGTGGACGTGTAGAAGGGTTTCCGAGATCGGAGTGAAAGACGCAGCCATGTAGTAAAGGTAGTTTATTGTTCTTCCGTTGACGATCTAGCTCCGAATGAAGCACAGAATAGATCCACCGAATATTTATACACAGCGTGTATTCTCAACACGGAGAGATCATTGGTCGATGGGTCGCGACACCTTATTGGCTGTTGTGTACAGCTTATTCATACGCCGAGACCTTTTTGGCTCGAATGCGAGATCAGGTGATCAGCGATAATAAACCATTGGTCGACGAGCTCCAATCACCTAATCTATACGTTAAAGTATTTTTAAACATACATATGTATACATGTATGTATCGCCATGGAAGTTAAACTTTCATTTGCAAATTCTCCATAAGGACCATATAAGAAACAAGTCAGGTTTGTGAAGTAATTTTCAATCAGGTGGAGAGGTGAGTCTTTTTAGCATCTCATTATATATCAAAGAGCCAGAGGAGTGAAGATACAACGATTCGTAACAATCTCAGATGCATACTTCAATGTGCGTGTGGAAGTTTTAATTTAAAAAATTGTCTCATATTTTAAGATATTTTCACAAAGCATGATTATTTATAAATACACTCAACCGTTAAAGTATATAATTCCTTGCGATATTCGTACATATATCTTTATTCCAAATACAGCGAGCCTTTCGTATACCCTTTTACCTTTTAAGCCGATATATTTTAATTCCATTTAATCAAAGTTTAGTAGCGCAACGTTTCCGAAATCCGATATAACGACTTAATTGGGAGACGACATCTCAATTGTGTATTTATCTGTATTATAGATAGCCATCGACAATATAATGAATATTCATACTCCCCATTTTATTCGAATTTTACGACTCCATAGTCGTCAATATTTAACGACAACAGCGGGTACTTACTTTTCTACCTATTCGAGGAGAACGTCACGCGGATATCCTCGCGAATATCTCGAAAGCCGATTCTTTTCACCGATCGGAAATTGGAAAATGGAATTTTCCCGTAACCGTCGTACGAGGCAATTTCGTCCCGGACCTTCGAAATCACATTAAACGTTTTTCCGATATCGACGTTCGGGCTTTTTTTATTCGGATGCATGTACTTTTATATCGAGCATTGTATTGAATCGTGTCCAATTAAGCTTTCAATTTATAATTAGAGTCGGCAGTGAAATTTTTTAATTGTACTTTCTGTAGTTTTAAGTGGCTGCTGTCCGTTTATATTGAACGTTTTAATTAATTGTAGCAACTTTTATACGTTATCTTTGCATCTTCCTGTATTTAAAATTAACTCACTTATTCGAAATAGCCTATTAGTGAAGGAAAAAAAAAAAAAAAAAAAAAAATATATATATATATATATATATATATATATATATATATACATATATATGAGAGATAATTAGAGCCTATAATGCAAATTTTATAAGACATTTGAGAAAAAATAAAGTTATAGGCGTTTAAACAATAAAAATATAACAAAACGAGTGGGGGGGGGGGCGGAAAGTCAAATAAATTATTACGAATATATTTCACCATCGACTTCAATTGAAATCTCTATCGATGGCCAAACCTCGCAAAATGACAAAGTTTCAAAGCGATCATAAAAGTGTAGGTAGTTTGTCAGACCAATTGATGAAGTGAAACTAATAAAAACCTTGCAATGAATTCGGATTCAGGATCGCTGCCACAATTTCGTCAAAATTTAAGTCGAATAATATTTAGATCAAAAATCCTATATATGTACATACATAAATCAACTAAATCTCACTCATTTCTGACAATAATTATAAAATAAAACTGCACTATAACTTTTTAATTTGCTGTTATTTTGTCGATGGATGAAATAAGTATGTATTCAATTATACGGTTATTGGCATCTGAAATTAATTCAAACTCAATGAATATTGATTAAAAATTTTAATTACAAATTGATACATTTCAATCATTATGTAACGCTCAAGTTATAATTTTCACCTAGACAATGCATATTTTCATAATTGTATAATTTTGCAATGTATTATCATTGTGCAGTCATCGCTTAAAATTTATGTGTTATTCGAATATTCCATGCAACGCTTTGCGTCATCGTTTCTAATATACGTTCGTACATATAAGAAAATTCGCAAAATAAACATCGGAATATGTCGATTATTTAGCACGCGAAAAAATATATCACAATCACGCCGCAAGTAAACTAATAATTACGATTTTTCGTTACGGCACTTCTCAATCCGCCCACAAAAGCTATTAGTACGTTTACTCCTCGTTTCGATTTGATGTATTTATAATATCTCCGATTCGATTTAAATATTATAATCCGACGGATAATTATTTATGTATGTATATTGCCGTGTCGATATAATAGCAATAAAGTGTATCGCAAAGAGATCACAAACCCATTAAGACTATTAAAGTGAACGCTGTGAAATATAATAATTGTAGAAAAAAAATTGTGGATATGCATATTCAAGTACGTTCTGTTTCTCTTGTCGTTTCTCGCCTATCAATTATTCTAATCGTATAAATGGTTCGACATGTGTACTATATTATGCGGTAAATATAAATTAAATAATGTATCTAATGCTCGGTGTGCTCGGTGGCGTTGTACATACTTTGGATGCTGTGGGTGATGATGCGGGGGAGTTCAACGCGTTGGCGACAAAACCTAAACGCGTAGATCACTCTGGCAAACAATGATCTATATGTAGAATCGATACAGGGACATTGTACTCGCTTTAAGGCAGGTTGTATATCGAAATGGAGAAGTGATTTCATTGTTTTGTTGAATGATTCTGTGAAATAATTATTTGTTTAATGGGTGGATTGAAACTCTGAAGAAATCAAGAAGCATCTTCAATCAGCAATCAGCGCATATTTGATGATCAAATGTATTTTATTATTTTGAATTTTCAAAATGTATTTTATCATTTGCATAAACGTCTTGTCTTGTTAACGTTGAGATCATCAAAAGTCAAGGATATGTAAATTGTGCAAGTTAGCATACATTCGTCGAATAATCTTCAAGAGAGGTTGTCACGATGTATTATGCAAAAGTAACAGTTCTTCTGGCAATGTAATTACATATGTATGTCCATATGTACTGATCTATGGATGTGTTTCTGATATTTAATCACTAGAAGTAGGACCGGAAGCGTGCTTTTTCTAGGAAATAGGGCGTTTTGGGTATATTTTCCAGGAAACAGGGCAAACTACAAAGCTAGAGAGCACAAAAAAAGGTTCACGGCGAACAATGAACAAATAACGTCGCAAAGTTGGTCCGCTCTTTAGTAATCACTGTAGTGATGCTAATTTTGCTTTATCATTACTAATCCCGCGTAAAGGTCAATGAATTCGACCCATAAAGCCCCCAATATGAGGCCACAACCCCTCCAACGAATACAGTCTGAGAAGCCCTTTTGACGGAAAACGAGATAAATATGTTAAAAAGCAATGGTCCAAGATAAGAACCTTGCGGCACACCAGATAAAGTAGAATAATTAATAGAAGAGCAATGACCATATTTAACAAATTGATTTTGATCTGTCAAGTTGTCGGTGAAAAGACGAATTAAACTATTAGAAAACCCAAAATTAAATAATTAATGATGTAAAATTTTGTGATTCACTTTATCAAAGGCTTTTTCAAAATCAGTATATATAGCATTCGCTTGGATAATTTGATCAAGGGACATCGTAAGAATGTTAAGTAGATTTGAAGTTGTAGAATGAATTGGACGGAATCCATATTGTTTGTTAGTCATTTAACCAAAGCTGACAATGATTGTAAATGTATTTTGTTATATGTATGAATTTTTCATTCATAGCATTGTTTGATAGTGTTACATCATTAGGTCAACCCAAAGTCAGATTTTATCTAAGGTCTCAGAGCAGACTTATCTTAGCTGTTAAAATAAAACAATAATTTTAAGTTTGGTAAGGTTAGGTCAGGATGAAATCACACTTAGAATTCTCTACACATATTCTAGCTAAAACATTTTCATAATATCAACATAAAACACCAAGATGTGCACTTGTCAATATGTTTTATTTTTATATAATGTTTTTGAAATTATACAAAAAAATAAATTGAAATAAATATCTGTATATACGTAGTTGTTTTATATATAAATGTTATGTACGAAATTTAATTAAATTTGAATGATGTTTCAGTAATTGATGGAGAGTGCTCGTAGATATATAGCTTTTCGTCCCAAAGGGCAATTCCTTTAAAAAGACTTGGAGGATGAATGATCGTGTACTGTAGAAGTTTAGACTTTGCAAACAGCTGATCTATAGCGAGCGAAAACTTAGGAGACATTCGCCTTTCTAAACGAATTTTACACACATTGTAAATACATATGAGAGAATTCTTTCAGTAAACACTTTAAGTTAATAGAAATCATGTACATAAATATATACTATAATACATACCATGGCGTGTTCGGATGGATTTTGTATTTTTTTTTAGTAAATCATTTTAATGTCTCTATCGGCGTATAGTAGCCGACCTTTTCAACACTTCCATCAATTATCTATTGTTAAATTATATTCGAAAAAAATATATGTAATATTTTCGCATTGTATTGTAATAGAGCCCCGCGTATATATGTATATGTATGTATAATATATTCAAATCCTAGAATGACAATACGATAATTTACCGATCAAATAAAACGGTGTCGTCAATACAGCCTTGGATATCTCGTGATTTATTTTCGGCAAAATGTGGGTGTTTCGTTTGCCTTTCAATTTTGCAAGGATACAACGCCCAAACATCTCACAAGCCACTGTTTGACCTATTTTTCGAAACTCGAAACACGAAACACACAACTTTCATCCCGATGAATACTCGTCCTTTCAATCCGAATAAGGAGCATAATTACCGTGCCGGTTATGGTTCGGTCCGTTTCCATCGATAGTATTCTATGAATAAATTTTTGACGTGTTTTTGAGTACCTAGTAGTTATTTATTGATGATTTTAATGGTGTTTTGACACAGTCATTGCCACGGCCTCGACCTTCGAATCGCTTTAACCTAACCCATCCCCTCGTGTGTGTATGTTTCAATTATTATCGAAGTCAGGTAATAATTTCTCTCTTGTGTTATTTGGACGTTTAGTTAGAGGCAATTTGGAGTCATATGTATGTATGTTTGGTCTCTTATTAAACTGTCTGTGACAATGTCTTGGGGCGACCCAGAAGTACTCCTTATCGTTAGGGCCCAATCAAAGGTTGATGATATCGATTTCGGGGAATCGTTTTAGATCTAAGATATGTCTAAATTGTCTCTGAAAATCACTATAATCGATGCTGCGAAGGACGTGTGTTGTCGTGTGTGTTTGTGTGCTTGGATTCGACCTTCGTAAGCTGAAAGTGCTTTGTAAACAATTTTCAGAGCGATATACGATTTGTTACTTTGACGCATTTCAAGTGCGAATTAGACATATTCAATGTATAAATTAGTTCGATGAATTTTCAATTAAGTGATCTGTAGTGTGTGTTTTTGGTTACTTGTATTATATTTTTTAGCACTTACGATTTTTCTTTAATCAGTGAGTTTGAAAATTATAAATTACAAGTCTAATTGCCAGTAGGGTTTGTTGAATTGAGTTTTATTGTCGATTCAACTTAAAAATCATGTTTTTTACTTACCGGAGAATATTCAATTTAATACTAAATTTGACCCGCTTAATTCGAATATAATAGTGATTTTTGTTGATTTTTTCTTGCTTGTGAGATATTTTTGGCTTTTTCAGCTTTAATTCAAAATTTAGAATTGCTGTGCCAAAAGTGAGTAATATGTAGTAATCAATAGTTGGATGTTTTTCTATTGATTGTGACTTTTTATTGCTTTTAAATACGTATTTAATTAATTATCTAGCGAATTTTAAAAGTCATATATGTACATATATACATATATATATATATATATATATATATATATATATATATATATATATATATATATATATATATATATATATTAGACACTCTTTAATCGTGCTATCATGCATTTATTGGACCAGTTCTATATTTCAATATATTTTCAAGGGTTGGTTTTCAATCTCAATCATTTTTATCGTGTAAACGTACTAATTAGAGCGGGAAATTATTGTAAATTGATTTAAAAAATGCTGCTATTGCTCACCGTATGTATGATGCAAGAGCGAGATGAATTTTTGACTTTTAAAATTTGCCAGATAATAAATTATACGTATTTTAAAGCAATAAAAATCACAATCAATAGAAAATGCATCTGATTATTAATTATCGTATTCATTTTTGGCACAGCAATACTAGATTTTGAATTATAGACTGCAAAATCCAAAAATTTGTAAAAATTGTCCATTTTTTCAAACGCTCATATCTCACTAGTAAGAAGAAATCAACAAAAATCATTGTCATATTCGATTTTAGTGGTTCGAATTTAGTATTAAATTGAATAGTCTCCGCTCTGTTAAATATTTTTGTGGCTCGGAGATTATTAGTTATGTGATGGCGATCTCCTCAATTCGATAATTAGCTTAAGGTGTAAATATGTACATATATGCACATATTATCTCAGTAAATTCTAATATATGTATGTACATATTAAATTGGGCCGATTCGACCGTTGATTAAAAATTTCCCTAGCAAGGGAGAGAGGACGTATCCTCGGGGTTATTTAATACGGCAAAGTAGCGCGAAATATTAGTAATCTCGGTGGTGAACCTCGCATAAAATTGGGATCAGTTTAATTGGAACCGGTGGGTGGGTGGGTTGGGTGGGTTGAGTGTGGGTCCGGGGCGAACAATCCCTCGGTAAGCCTAGCCCGCTCGCATAAAAACTACTGAGGGTTAGGGTTCGGGAGTCTAAATCGCCGCTAAAGCCTTCGCACACCCGACCCAACCCCGTGACGGGACGCAACCCTTATTTATACGCGACCAGACCCGCTGCGACCGAGAAAAATGGACCGGCGAAAAAATCCTATACTCTTAGAGCAAAAAGCGGTCGGAATTCGTTCGACGGAATTGCCATTTGGCAAAATTTCGTCTTCGACTTTTATTGCCGCGAAATGTGCGCGTAATCATCCCTCCACCCATCACCCCACTTATTCGCAGTGCGATTCGTATGATTGCATAATCATGTTTAATGTATTTTTTGGGTTTCATTTGGTGTCGAACAACGCCCGGTATTTGTGGCCTACCAGTAATATTGACGTATAAATGCTGTATAAAGTCCAATGCACTCAAAGAAGTATGGAAAACGGTCTATGTGGGTAAGACGTATGACAAGGGTAGTTGATTAACCAGCAGAATAGACTAGTGGTTAACATACATATATATAATGCTTTGAACAATGTGGTCACGTGTTCAAATCCCATTGATTTCTGCTGGCTAGACCTTACCAGAGGGGATGTAAATGGATGCAAGGAAGGCCAAAAGGGAGATGGGTGGATTAAATCAGGAAAATGTGTGACATGAGATGGATGAGAGTTGGCCAAAACAGAGAAGAATGGAAAGTCTGAAACGCTGGTTGAATCCAGAAGTGGATGGCGAATGCCTGTTAATTATGTTGATTATATATATAACATTTAGGATCTTTAAGGAGATTACTCGCCAAGCAATTTATCTAAGGATATGTTATTTGACTTCGTTTCTGATAATTTTTGGTCGATTTTTTTTTGTTGAATGCAATTTCGGAAAGGCATTGACTTAAAGAAAAAAGTCGAAAAATTTATTATTTAATAAAAAAAATCAGTCAGAATCTTAAAGTCGAAGTTTTACATGATCACTAAACTTCATCTATTGTTACTGCATATGTACATATATAGATAAACTAAAAATGTTTTGTTAAAAGCATTTATGTCTAGCTATGAATTAGGTTTGGTCGGATCATATGACCGATTGTATTGTGCTGTGAATCAAAACCTTATCAGTTGAGAGATAATTTGCTTGTCGTTAAAATGGACGATAAATTCATTGGTTTCTGCAACAAATTGCTTGATCTCCTTTATTATATAAAAAAAATCTAAAAATCTTCTGCCGGGCAAGAATTATTTGGACAATTTCAATTTTATGATCATATTGGCAAAACAACCAAAATTTATAGTAATTTGTTGCGTCCTTGATTAGGAAGATGATTAATATTTATAATCTAATTGTGCAGGATAGCGATTTTAATCTTGCAATAAGTCAAACGGCTGAACATGAAAATGATTTTTTTTTTTTGTATTTTACTCCAGTAAAATGTCATTTAATTGTAAATTATAGTTTTAATATTCTACAAGTGTTTTGCACGTCGACATTGCAATGGATGGTTTTAGAAAGGAATTTATACGTGGTTTGAAATCAAAACAAAAACTTTTGTACATTTCATTGCAAAAAATAAAAATACATTATTTTGAAAAGTCAGTGACTGATACTGATAAAGTCTAGTGCACTGATAGAATATGAAAATAAGAAAAAAAACTGCATTAACAACTCAATTAAATCAAATCCTTTTATCACTGCACTCAAAGGACCCATACTGATTTAGATAGTGGGAGTGTATTCGAGTGCTGGAATTAATTACTGTTTTATATTTTTAATTATAATGTATGTATATTAATATGAATATTTGATATGCATCTAAAAAATTTCGTGTATAATTGATTAATTACAGTTTTTTATATTTTATTTATAAATTTGTTATTGTGGTTATAATTACTATTTACATACACATTTAAATTGTATATTTACATATTTTTAAAAGTCAATGTGAATATACATAAACCATCAGTGGCTGATTTCTGATACCCACGATGGTATAAAAAGTTTAGAATATTTGTAAGTTTTAGTATACTAATTGTTATTTATGTACATTGTATGTATATCTAGATAGTATTTTTTTTAAAATATCGAATGACAGTTTGTTGTAACTTCTACTGGTTACGTAAAGTAAGGTCAATCCTTTGTAGCACGACAACGAAATTTTGTATTACATAAATGGAGCGTACACTTTGTCGAATTTCAGCGGGTTAAATAGGACGCTCGATCTTGTCCTATGTGAGGTCAGGGATTAGGAATCGCTTTATTGAATCTCCTACTATCTATTTTTTCTTTCACACTGTTCTCCCCCCCCCCCTGCTCCAGACTCTAGATTTCTTTTCAGAGCGTATTCACTTTAATATACGAGCTCTGATCAATAAATACCCCTTTTCACGGTGTTATAAATGTCGAAGTTTGTTCCCGAGGAATAAAAAATATCTATCTTTAGGATAGTTCGTCCTTATTATATTTTCGCCGGATACGTCCAATATAACGAACACACACACACACACACACACACACACACACACACACACACACACACACACACACACACATACCAGCTTTCATTCTTTCCGACAGAAAGGTCTATTTTCTTCGTTGATTTCTATGCGAAATATGGCAATTTTTCAGGATTACGCTCGTCTGAAATAATCGAAATTTATGAGCGTCTTTCAATTTTTCGTCCTCGAATATCTGCGGGTCGTTTATCTACCTTAGCGCAACTGTCATAACGGTAAGATTTATTTAAAAATGAAAAAATGCTACCCCTCAGGGCTCAGACCTATTGTTTTGTCTAGGAAACCTGCCTTAATTTATATACATACTTGCATACGAAAAATCTAAAGAACGAAAATGGTGATAATAGGCACTAGTTTAATAGTACCATTTGTAGGCAATGTTTTAAATACATGCAAAGACTGAATTGCCACATTTACTGTAAAACTTCCTGCTCAGTTAATCATGTCTAGGCACCTTTTATTCCTTGAAGAATCAACACCTACCAGATCATCAATGTTCGTGGAACCCACCTTTAATATTAAACTATATTCTATATAATCCCCTTCCTCAGATCAGCGTCCTCACTTACGAGAGTTGGATCTTTTTATTGTCTTTGAGGATCACAGTCCTGTGATCAAACATTTCATTATATTATGCGTAATCTTTCTACTATTTTGCACTATTTTATGGCTCAACAGTCTTTTCTTTATGTCAAATTCTTCTTTTTTACGTTCCGTGTCCTATTAGAGTGTTGGAAACTAGACTTCCCATCTGTATTTTATCAACAACTTTCTTTAAATCATCACATATAGTTTTCATGATAATCCTTTGTCCAAGTGTATACCTCGGTATTTTATTGTCTTCATTTGCGGTATTTTTTTACATTTTTTACAATTTTTAAATCCAGTGGTATGCCCTTATTTAAATTAAACGTGTGTTTATTTTTCTTTATTAGTTTCAATGCCTTATTTTTTAGTACATTTGTATGTTTCTGTAACGTCTTTTAGAATTCTTTTTGACATTTTTAACTACCGTGATATGCTAGAATTGCCTTATCATCTTTAAATGCTATTATGGTCGTGCCAAGAGGTTGTGGTTGATCATGTGTGAAGATTATACATACATAGTGTCGGTCCCAAAATGCTTCCCTGAGGAACTCCATATGTAGTTTCGATGTAGATTTTCCTACTTGAACATAGAAGCTTTTATCATTTAAATATGACTTAATATATTAGCTACTGTTATCAAGAATAGATTATATTCTTAAATCATCAAAGATGATTGATCAATATCACATCTCATCTGCTTCTTCTCCATTTGTTTACTATTCTGCAGAAAGTTAAATAGAAAAAAATATATTTATCAAGCCATACTAATACCAAATCTAATAGGTTATTCAATAGCTAGTTTACTAATGTATCCCACTTCCCATTCGGCAGATCAATTCAATCGTTCGTTCCGAAATGTGTTTCGATTTTTTTGTTCAAATGCGAAATCGGCTTAGCCCTTTCGGTTCGGCGATGCGTTATGCTTCGCCGGAGTCTGCAGCGTCTGCGAAATCCTCGGACGTACAATTCATGATGCTCATTAGGGACTTCGGGGTGTTCCGATCCTGACCATAAGTCTTGGGAAAACCCAGCTCCATATTTATTGACCGTTCGCTCGATTGCTTCGCACGCTATATAATACTACTGTATGTATGTCCGTATGTATTTACAAGTACATTGTACGACATCGCCCCGGCACCAAATCCTCAAAATGAAATTCCAATTAACAATATAACGTGAAACTATCCTCTGGGCGAATCTCGCGTTTAATAGTGTTTCATTTAAGCTTCAGTGAGTGGGTACACGTCCAAGTTTCGATCACATTTCGCTCACCTTTCTTTTTGAACAAAGCTGTTTGTTACTGGTGAAGTTTCTTTGAAGCTTTTCACTCGTCTAAACGCGTATTTTCATTTTTTGCTCCCTTCGACCGTGTAAAGTGCGACAAAAAGCTCGAAGTTGAAAACTTTTCAGACGCGCTTATTTATTTTTATTTGTAGTCTGCGTTCGCAGGGTTAATTATTTCCGAACTATCGAGTTCAATGGTTTTACAGGGTGATTCGTGCTGTATAGTTTTTTTAAAAGAAACCAGTCATTTGGACAAAAATAGAAATGTGAGTGAGAATATTAAAAAATTATTAAAAAGTATTAAAAATTTTTGGAAAAAAACTTCTATTTCATTTTTTATTTTTATACACCCATTTAACTAACACGACTTTTATTGTCAACATTGTACATAATTATTATTCAAGCCCAATTACAAACATCGATCATCAAACATTACAATCATTGTAGAAACATGTATGAACAAATTTTTACAGGATTTTTAACAACAAATTGTGAGATGCTGTAAACTAAAACTTTGCGAGAAATAGAAAAGGATTGCCAATTTGTTGGAACCGTTTCCAATGAAATCAGATAAATTGACAAACTCTGAAAGGAATCGATCAACCATAGAGTCAAATATCCAAGGTCCGGTCAGCAACATGGATAGAACATGTGTCCACACAATCTAAAACATTAAACGCTAACCACTGATCTATGTTGCTGGTTAATAAATTAGCAACAAATTCCATGGCAATAAACAAAAAAACTTTTTTTTTCTCATCTTCAAATATACCTAGTACATATGTACATATTTTATTTTATTTATTCAATCAATTATGCACACTCGTCTAACAGATTGCTCCAAGGCGACGATTTGGCTATATAGATTAAGAATTATTTAAAAAGATATACACCCATTTATTAAACACGACATCAATGGTCAAACGATTAACAGCCACAGAGACATCTATGGAAAAGTTTTTCCAACATTTTCCAACCAACGAAAACCGAGCTGATGAATAACTCGAATTTTTGCGAAAGGGATAGTATAGGTTTGCCAATTTGCTAAAACGGTTTCAATTATAAATCAGATAAATTGGCAAACTCTGATAGGAAACGATTGACCTTGGAGTCACATATTCAAGGTCTGGCCAGCAGCATACGGGACAGAACTCGTGACCATACAATTGAAAGCATTATATGCTAAGCATTGATATATGCTGCTAGTTATATGTCCATATACATATGTAGTATGTACATATATAATATATAATTTAAATGGTAATTACCAAATTATAATTCACGTCGATGCAAATTGACTATTCCGTGAAGCTTAATATCGATAGACCGTTAAACTTTGATGGCGGAAAATTTGCGGCGTCAAAGTGTTTTTCGCGGAAAAGCCGCACACTGCCTCGCTTAACATCGCATCGGTACGAATTTTCCGCTCTGAATTATAAATTCGCCAATTAGTCGATTCTGACCCGCTTTTGTACGCGCTTTGCAAATTTGCTCGCTACACACCGTGAGAAAGTGTTGTGCGCGAACACGTCGTTTCATTTATTCAACGTATGATGTTTAATTATTAAAACACAACCCCCGTCTCGTTCGAACCCCAATTTATGAATACCTATAACGATAATATATTATAAATATTTTATTCGAGTACTTTTTCAACTGGCTTCGCTCCCATAACCGTCTCTCATCCCCCGCAATGCGGTGTGACATTTTACCGAGTGCTCTGGATTACGCAGTTAATCTGCTAGCCGAGAGAAGGTTTCACCTCGTTATAATGTGAAAAGGTGAGTTCGGTGACCGGTCGACACATAAATCTGCACAAGAGTGCTGGGGATACAATGAAAGGGGTGTCGGGGTCGAATCCCGAAATTCGAGCGTCCGCTGCCGTTGACACATTTTCCGTCAGCCACTCCACTAGAAAAATGAAAATAATATTCGAAAACAAAAATAGACGGTATTATTTTGCTAAGAGAAGAAAATTCAATTATTTGATAGGCTTTTTGAGATTTTTTTCCGTATATTAAAGTTGTAAATCAATGCTTTATATTTAAAGTGACACGCTTTTAGAGTTTGAATTTATTTTATATACGTACTTTTGTATGTGAATTCATTTTAACTGTTTGTATCACTAGAAATATGATTTCTTGCCCGTATCAAGTGTTCAATTGTTGATTATTTCATCTTGATTTATTTCTAAAAACATGCCATAGAAATCAAATATATCACAGAAGTCGTATTTAGTTGATATATCGTTCTTAGATTATGATTAAGATTAGTATGCTTTATTTCAAACAGATTGAAACTTTTCTGCATTAGATACTGTAACGTGGAAACATGAGAGATGGTATCCGCTGTCTAAATGCTTTCGTGTGTGAAAAATAGAGGCCCCAGATTAGGCTAAAAGGACACAAGTAAGTGCCCGAATAAAGGCAAAGTAAAGAATACACTCGCCAGGGTAAATCTTGCCTAGACAATAGACACATGAATTGATCGGGGAAGCTGTGCTGTGCAACTTGTTCTTTATTAAGAGGTACACACCACGGTAGATCAGATCATTCTAGAGTGAGCGGTAGCTCCGTGTGGACCACTGGAATTGTTGAATAAATGCTGTGAAGCGACTTTCATTTGTATCCTGAATCCACCCCTACGCAACAATACTTGCATACATACATTTTTTTTTTTATTTGTAATATAAATAAATGGGTTACATTAGTACATATGTATAATTTTTCAGGATATAATATTTAATTTCATCGTTGGTCATGTATACCTTATCAGAAAAGAGGAGCTCTTGTGCCTGATAAGGGAGCTACGATTCTTGCTTAGATTCTATGTTATAATATTTTGTTTTGTATATACATACATACATATATGTTTTTGCAACAAGTTTTCACTGATTTCTAAAGAAATGTTAGTTTCGAAAAATCTTTTTTAATGGGTTATTTGTGCCTGTTTAAATTATTCATCTCATAATTAAAGGTATATTCAATTCACAGCACAGCAACTCACGTAAACGACAGCTTCAATTCATACTAGACGACAGCGCACACTTTGTACAAAATCGGCTTACATATACATTAAAGAGCGCGACGATATGATGTAGCTTGCGTCGTATCGGCCAGTCAATATTGTCATAATATGATGTTTCCGAAAATATGCACTTACGTTTTTTGTTAGTAAGCATACACTCGCTACTATGACGTCACATAGTACGTGAATATTTCCACAGTAGCCAAAGAATACTAGTTTTGATTGATACGTTACGGTGATATAGTAAGATAGTAAGAATAGACTGTTGTATAGTAAGAATAGATTTTGTCGGCTACTGCTGTTATGTCAACGCCACGCAAAATATGAATGTGTCCATATAAAATGTTCCAAATGAAACTTTTCATACTGCTGCTTACGTGAAGTTGCCGGTACTTGCTGTGCTAATATGAATAGATTTTTGTTAGTATAATTTACTTCTTGATGTTTATGAAATTTTAATATTTATTGATGTTTGGTATAAATTTTTTTTATGGTGGTTATCAAATTCCGTTAATAAATTCGTTCTTGTCCTTTATTCTTACTAATAGTTGTTAATTTGTATCTAAAATAGGATTAGCATCAATACTCTCTCATTTTTTTTTCTAAGATCTTTGCCTTTTTAAAGATAATCACATCAAATAACTCCTACAGCAATTAGTGAATTTTATTGAAATTTCAATAACTTTTGCTTCTATAATATAACATTTCCTAATCAATGCATGTTATATATTTTTTTGTATATATATATATTTTAATTTGCATATGTCTGATTTGAATGTTTCACTTTCTAACTATTTTCACTTTAAATTGCTTGGTGAACTATTCGAAAAACCCAATTAATGTCAATAAAAAATTGCCGATAGATTTGCACTTAACGAGGCGACCTTTGTACAACGGTGTAAACATCATTCGTAATTTAAAAATCGATGACCGTGAACTCTCCACATTATACATACACACAAGTACTATCAAAATCGATAAAAAAAAACACACTATATCATTTTTTTTAAATCATCAAATCGAATGATGGTGACGATATTAATCCCAACAAATCCATTTATACGACGGATGCAGAGTATTTCCGTACGTTTATTCCTATCACGGTGAATAAATCCACAACGGCGAATTTCACACGGTCTAATGTGAGATATTAGAAAGGGGGTGGCTGGGTGTACACACACCCATAGACACATACACCCCTATGACGATTCATTTACCATGGCGACCCCGTTGAATTACCCCACAACAAACCCTTCTTCTGTTGACAGACCATTATTCACGTTCGGACGCTGGAAACGCGCGCACATTTTTCTTATTACGCGTCCCGGAAAATGTGAAAAATTAAATGAAAATCCTGCGCTTTTCCGCCGGACTGTGTACATACACGTACACACCGAGAGTGTATCGCTTACACGTGTAAAACGTTAAATAATAAACATCAACAGTGACGTCGTAAATCACATCTCTCGGACTTTTCATTTGGAATTTACATTTCACACACGCATTTACGCGATGCTTTAATCCTCGCCATAGTCTGAATGTACATATATGTATGTATATATGTGTGACATACATTAAATATGGATGCTGTTCGGTGGGGATGATCTCTTCTTATGTAAATTGAGTGGGTATTCGTGACAATGAATGAGAGTTTCGACGCGGAGTCGAGTAGGAATAGGAACTGGAAGGATCTGTGGAAGAATAGTCGTATCCTCAGCAAGAGTCTGGGCTCTCTGCCGTCGTGGGCTGAACTGGTCGGTGGTGGAAAGCAGCGAGGATATACTTGGAATCCTGCCGACAGGTACAACCAATCTCGCAGCGAAACCACCTACCATGACCAGGTATTGTAATAACTACGTGTTGTATAATGTGATGTGCCATTGTTGTCGCCTTGAGCATTTAAGCCCTTTTGGAAAGGACTCAAAATTTCATTTGCATATATCAAAATGCTAATTTGAACCTCAAGTGATAATTATCTCCCATTGTTTTTTTTTTAGCTGGGTTTCTGAAAGTCGTGCACGTCATTGTGATTTCATAAGAAAATCATAGCAATTTTCTAAGAATTGCGTATAATTTTTTATGATTAATTCAATTTTGTATGTAAAAATTTACATAAATGTATACGAGACCTTGAAAATTTGTGATTTGTTTACAATTTTAATGGGAATTTAACCAGCAAGTGCGTGTTACATTTTTAAATAAGAATCTTCGGAAAGAACTTTGTCCTTGAATGCGAAAACATCAATTCGTTTGATTTTTACTTTTTCTACGTATGTACATACGAGTATGTATATAACCAGCAGCGTAGACATAATGCTTAGGATATAATGCTTAGAATATAATACTTAGGATATATGTAATGCTTTCGAGAAGAGTGGTCACGGGTTCGAGTCCCACTGGTGGCTGCTGACAAGACCTGGGTTTGTAACTCCGGATTGATCATTTCCTATCAGATTTTGCCAATTTTTCTGATTTTCGTTGAAACGGTTCCTGTAAAAATGGCATCTGCTTTCCTATCTCCTATCAAGTTATTCAGCATCTTGAGGTTCGACAATTTGTATTATACAATAAAATGCTGCAAAAATTGCTCCATAGATGTCTCTGTAGGTGATATTTGTATGAATTCGCATTGTATAAATGCTTGTATTGATCGTATTGTACATACATATAAATGCGTGCAATGCTACTTTGCAATATTTGACAATTGACTGGAAGCGGTACCTTTATATGTACATAGTTTACCTCTTTTTTAAGTTTTTGAATCCAACTATCTCATAATGCAATCAACCGATCGAACTAAAATTTTTTTACATGTAATAGGGATAGTAAATTACATAAGTTAATAGTTTTACTTCAACCAGAAATAGTACTTTTAGATTAGAGAGTCGAATTTTTTTAAGTTTTACACATAAATCTTTCAGTGTATGGAACTGAAATTTCATATCTAGAAGTTTTAGCTTAATACTAAGTAATATAAAAAAATTGTGTAGATCCGTCAACCGAAATTTTGCAATTTACTCTTTTTTTCGACCCCTTAAAATATGTATACTCGCGCGAAAATTCCAATTTAATTATTGTATTGATCTTATATAAAAATTTAAAATATTCATTGAATTTAATAAACCAGAAGTGGGATTTTTTCCTCTTAGAAAAGTCAAAAATGTTGTGACCACACGATTTTTTCCACACTACTGAACGTATCACGCTGAAAATTTATATTTAATTGCAAAAGTCAAACAACTAATAAAGTTTCTAGTATTATAAACAGTCCTATCATTACTAACGGTACCAAAATATTATAGATCCACCATCTTGAAGTACATTATTTTATTATAACGACACTAACGCCATCGATCGTATAATATGTATGTATGTATGATGATGGCAACGATTATCAAAACCCGGCCGTGAGTAATTCCGACGAGTGGACATGAATACTAAGCACTTCAGGACACAGACGTCCTTCCCCAGATCGAAGAGTTGTCAACCCTAGCCTAAAATTTGACGCACAATTAGCATTCGCGAACTGCGTGTCCGACCTTATAAGGAGACCTGTGGAGATCGAGGCTGTGGAACACCCACACTCTGTGCGACCCACTTCGATGGTGCATTCGTCTGGTTGTCGCTTTCATGTTTCAATGTTTCAGTGGCTCGTATCGTGTATTGTCGGTGCTAGTTTGCCAAGTCGGCTCAGTTTTGAGTTTGACGAGCGAACGCTCCAGTTCGAGACTTGGTGAAGGGACCATTGTTGTGCAGGCGACGTTTAATAAATAATTGCCACTAGTTAGGCTCGAATTTTCGGTTGACAAAGACTCGATTGTCTTGACGGAAGAAACCGTTTATCCCCTACCGGAAGGCTCGTTATGTTTGCATAGCTTCTAAGCTTGGCGAAAATCGTACAGCGTGATTCACTCCACGAAATTATTGCGTAAGTGGCGTTCGTTTGAGGACAAAATTCGAGGACATTGTTACGATTTCAAGTGTTATTGTAATATATATGGTCTTCTATCAAGATATGCTGATTTTCTTTGAGTTTTAGAAGAAATACTACTATTAACCACTCAATCGCCATAAGCGCACCGGTGCGCACTCCTTCGTATTTAAGGCTCAAAATTAATTTTGGTTTCTTCACAGTGATATATATGTATAAATATCCTGTGATACTAATGAAATTTAAATAAAAAGTCATTATTTTTCGCTAGTTTGTGATATATTCAAGAGGTAGTGTCAAGGGTTGCCACCAAACACATACATAAGTATGGCTTAATAGTAGCGTGTATGTTTAGCACCAAGTGATCAGTGGGCTCGATCCGCCATACTGCTGGTTAGATTTGGAGGCATTTGTGACTCCAAATCGATCCTTTCTTATCAGAGTTTGCCAATTTTATTTGATCATTGTTGAAACGGTACTTTAAAATTGGCAAAAAATCATCTTTCCTGTTGTCACAAATCTTCTGTATTTATTGTGTGTACAATTTGTAAAAATTGTGT